>NW_008675582.1:111693-120059 GCF_000695815.1 Acanthisitta chloris
AAAAGATTCCTCAAGGGACTAAAATGAAGCCAAAAGAGTGTAATCTCACTTTCAATTATTTGCATGTCTCATTTTAATGAGTTTCCAAGACTGCTGGTATGGTATGAGTGAAGTCAGAGTCCTCAAACATAACTGTATCCATATACACCACGAAGAAATGGCTGGGAAAGTCTGTGCTTTTGAAAGGGTCAGTATCCTTAGAGCTCTCAAGCACTCTGACTGAAAGCCCTGCCTCACAAGATGATGATGGGAAGTGAACTCATTTTGGTTCTGACAGACTTAGACCTCACATCTTTCAGCAGATCCCTTTGTGATTGCACTTAGGATTTCTGCATGAGCCACTTTTTCTGGATTCTGTTTCCTGAATCCTTCATAGTTTGTTGCATAGCAAAAGAGGTGTGAGGCTCTCACTGTGTCATTGAACACCTGGGAGAATAACAGATTTATCTTGTAGAAGGTCTTTTTAAGAGTAGTCTCTTTGTAGAGGAAATTTATGTAGGAAAAGAAAGGAATCAAAAGATATGACCTTTTTGTAATAATAATCATGTGAAAATAACTACAGAAAGCTCAGAGGGAATTAAGTGTTAAGTTCCTCGAAGGAGCAGGAGCTATTAAGTCATTGCCAAACACTTATCTAAGCAGTATAGGTGTAAGCTTAGAATAATACATCTTCTATTTTCATTTCAGGACAGGAAATAGTACTTTGGAGGAAATAATGTAGGTCAGTATGTCAACAAAACTTCACAGTCCATAAAATAAGCTATGACACTATACTTTAAAGCTCTTTTCACATGGAAGAAAGTCAAAAAGATGTTCTCAGTATTAGATATACTGGCCTCCTTTACTTATGAAATCTGATAGCTTAAGGTGCTTGGGCTTCCTTTAAATTGAATATGTGACCACAGTTTCTTGGGATTATAATGACCAATTATTTTACTCATGTACAGATTTTCACTTTTAAACAGGTAACATTTATTTCTCCAAGCTTCATTACACCTTAACAACAATGCATGCGTATGATTCATCACACTTATCTTTAAATATTTAGAAGCTACAATATAAATTTCTGCTTTTTATTCAGTCCTTTATAATTCAAAGAAGAAATTATCTGAAGCTATTAATCTGAATTATATCAGAAATTAATTTTAGAATTAATTTTGTCAGACTCGGATATTGAGTCTGTGATATCAGCTCAAACTTAGATGCTAATGATTAGATACTGCCAGTTTCTCAAGCACTTCCTTTAGTGTTTGAGTATTTCTTCTAAACAAACAGTGATTGAAAAAATAAATCCAGTTTTGGTAAGAAAGGACTTCTAAATCAGGAAATATCAACAGATTACTGTTCTGAGCTTCCTACAAGACTTTCTAACTACATTGCACAGACACTAGAAATGAGTATTCAGAAATAATTTTTTTGAGATGGATGAAATAATTATTGCAATCTATTTTTTCTCTGATTTAAGATTCAATAGTGCATTGTAGTGATTATCCAAATTAGGAAAATTGTTCAACTACATTGTAGACCCAGGACTTTATAATTAGCATACTCTGTTCTTGCCTCATTTATTGTGACTGCTCAGATCATCCAACTTTATATCAGATTTCCCATCTAAAACATGAATTCGGTGTAAAGATATATCCTTTTTAAAGATTTTTGATTTAATGCAAACCCTTCATATTCCCCATAGAACTAATAAGATAAATTTTCATAAATTGTTGGCCAAAAATTCAAAATGGAGGACTCAAAATACTCTTTTTCTTATCAAGATTTTAGTGTTACCTCTGTGGCTTACCTAACAAAAATTGACATTCATGATAGGAACACATATATAGAATTCTCATTAAATGTCACTGAGGAGCCTTTTAGAAAAAACACTGCTTTCAGTAGCTTTACTGAGCACAAGTGAGATGCTAAAAATATTTGCAAATTCACATGATGTGTTCAACAAGATGATGTCACAACTCTGAGACTTCTAATTTTTTACTGCCTTGGTTTAAATTTTAACTATTATCATAAGGAAAGAGTAGAAGGCATCCCATTAGGCTCAAGGGCAGTAAACCACAAAACCAGGGATTTAAATCAGTAAGTTAGAATTTTGCAGACAATGTGCTCATTTGAATACCCAGAATGAGTTGTTGGACATTGTGCGGTTTTCCAAAGATTAATTTCACTATCCACTATGATAAGTATAGTCATCCTGTAACATTGCTACCACCAGCACCATGCAGTCAGTTAAGTTTCATCTTTAACTTCGAGTTATCTGGCTCTTGTTTTAAATTGAAAATTTCACAATATTTTCACACTTCATTGTAAGGTTTAATTCTTGTAAGAATTATTATCCTGTTTATCTCTCAGCATCACATGTAAAATACTAGTTGTTTATGAACTTCCAAGATTACACTACAAGAAGTCATTTTGCAAAGATGTGCTGGGACCTAACTTCTGGGGTTTTGCCCCTTGTACTGTCAGCATTTATGCAATTTTTAAAAATCCACCTTGAGTAAAGCCATGTCATATTTTTGTGCAAAACACTGATATCCTTTGCCACATATACACAACAATCTACGGTAATTACAAAGTATTTATTCTGGATGTAAGTATAACCAACGTGCACTGACACATCTTTTAACAACAGAAAAGCACATAATGTTTGAAGTTTATAAAAGGCAAAATCTCTTACAAGGATCAGTTTTACGTTTTAAGTATATTTTTCTGCTGAAATTTTCCGGCTACATCTTGGAGAAGACTTAGCCACATGAACTTCATTTTAGGAAAAGACATGATCTGCATTCCTAAGCAGCAACCTAAGACACACTGATGGAGCTGAACTCTTCAAAGTGAAGTGTTGTTGTTTAAGAGCATGCCAGACATGCTGACTACTTAAAAAACTTGCTCCTTCAGATTTATGCTTTGCAATAAGCACAGATATTAGACAAGATATTAAAGAAAAACAATCAGTTTTAAAATGTAGAACTAAAGCACTAGCCTGTTCATACTTGTTAATTAATTAGTTCATTAATTAATTTTCTTTAAGAGGCCTTGCAGTGAAATGTGAAATTTCATGGCTAGACTCTTTTCTTTCCTTCTGCAGACTTTGGAAATTGATTGTCAAACACTATTGCAGGCTAGGACCAGCACTGTCTTCTCCCTTGTTTACAAAGGGTTACTAGTTGGTGGAGCCTGTTTCTCTCCATTGATCATACAGTGTTGGCCTAAGTGTATCTAGAAGCCCCTGTAATTGACGGGGTCAAGAGATGCCAGGTGCTGTACAAACACAGACTACAGTCTTCTCTTGCATCTTCCACTTCAGGCAAAAAGTCTGTACAAACAGGCTCAGTGACTGGTAGATCATTCTAGATTTTTCAGTGAGCATTAAGACTCCTTATAGAAATGGTCAACTGAATACTTTAGAAGCTACACTGTGTAGTTGAAATATTTTAGCCTAATAGGTCAAGAAGAGAGGTCAAAAAATAACTATGTAAAATGATAATAAGCAAGAAATGGTAGAAACACTATTTACTATTTTCCTTTGACACTAGATTGTCCTCAGGGTAAAAATTACACTGAAGTTGGATCTTGTCTTCCTGCAGATTAGGTAATAAAATCAGATACAGCTGCTTGTCTATCCATATTAATGCTCTTCTGCATTAGCATTTTCAGACTAACACAATGGCTTTGCCCTGTGGCAGTGCTCTGCTGACACTGGACTCATGTACATGAGGTGTTTTCCATCTGCTGGTGGAATTTGCTTGCTCCTATAGAGTTCAGTATGCGAAACTTTTACAAGTATGATCCATAGCAGGCTGGTAACCTCTTAGCATTCCAGATAGCAGCAAGGAAAAGCTGTTCTGCAAAGGAGGGAGTGCTGGAAGCCCAGGGTGATAGCAGGGCAGGGAGTCACCCCACAAACCATGGACACAGTCTCACAGCACCCACACAAGTGAAGCAAGGCAGATTTGGGGATCATAACGAGAGTCAAAAAAAAAGCCTAGTGTCTGCCAGACTAACCCAGTTGAAGTTTGAGGTCCAGCCTTGGCAAAGCAGGGTCAGAATAATCAAGAGGTTACAGAGGTGGCTGATACACTGAGTGCCTTATAAAAATACTTCTCAATATGTTAGAGCTTCCATCTTCAGTCATTCTTCCCAGTTCATTAAATTATTGTAATCTTTAAGTGTTTTATGTAGGGTTTATATCATATTGCATTTTATTCTTGTGTTGCATTCTGTATTAATATTGCCCAGTAACATTCTCCTAAATTCAATGCTTTGCAATTTTTTGAGAAACAGACTGAACTTGAATTTCTCTTGGTTGAGACCTCTCTGAGGATTAACAATCAGGAGTAAAGGCACTTAATATAAATCCCTGGAGTTAGGTCCTTGTCATCAGTCAGGAAAAGGTAATACGTTTTTATACCAGCTCTTATTGCTGAGAGTAAGACAAAATGTCAGAATCATGAGACCTACTTCAGAGCTGAAATAGAAATTTGTATGAAATCCTGCATTGTGTCTGAATCAGAGTACAGAAATCTTTTTGTTGCAGATATATTGCCAGCAACTGTTGCTCTCCTGTTCTGATAAAATACAGAACAAAAATACTCATAACCAAATCCAAGGCACAAACAGTGCTTGCGTGTTCCAGGAGAAACATGTGTTCCACATGCTGTTTTATAACTTCACTGAAACAGATTGAAAATCTTCAGTACGTCACACCTAGACCAGACGGTGATAGTGTGACAATCAAATCCTCTTCCCAGACAGGAAAGTGTAGATCGGTGCCACCTGATAAATAAATGTGTTACTTCCAATTCTATTACAGAAGCAGTGAAAATGTGTCACATTAGCTTAACATTGATTCATTGCATGCCTAAGAGGAACACTGGGAGATTGCTTTAATTAACAGATGTATGAGAGATGCTGATGTTTTTCAAAGTGAAATTTCCTTGCCTCTTGCTGCATACTATCATGCTGTCATTCTCAGGTGACAGAATGACAGGATATCAGACGAACTAGTATAGAAGCTTTTCATTCTCAAGTACTTTGTCTAAATGTCTGTGTTAACAATATGTCCTTTTTCACTACTGCATTTTATTCTGTACTCTTGAAGAAAAAAAGGCAGCAACTTCCTGTTAAGAAAAGTCAACCGTTGGATTTTTGACTTTTCCCACAAGATGAAGTAGATTGATTATGATATTTTTTAGTTCAAACATTTATTTCTTGTAAAGAACCACTGCTTAGATGTGCCTTGCTGCTGACTTGTTTCCTGGTTTTCAATCATCTCACCTTGGAAAAACAAAAGGCATGATATGATTCAATCTAACATAGATATCCACTTTAAGCTCAAATTGTAGGTGTCTAGTAAAAGTTCCTTAAATGCTATATCATTAGATATATTTCAAGTATTCATAAGAAAGGCTAGTTCACTTAAGTTTAAGTGCTTATATTAGGCAGACAAATCATCCTTCTGCAGGACTTTAAAAGTCACCTTGGTGCTAGTGCTGAGATACCTGGTCCTTGAGTAGCTCAAAGCTTTTCTGAAATTTGAGAGGCTGAACCTAGATTTTAGGTTTGGTTCAAATTCTGTTCAGAAGCATAAATTAACAAATTTTGATGTTGTGTATATCTGTGCATGTGTGTATGTATCTGTGAATAAGGGAGAAAGGAAGCTCTGTCTCCTCAGCTTAAAAACCACTTCAAAGAATGAGGTAATAATAACTCCTTTAGGCCAGCTGTCATGAGCTCATTGTCATTTTGAGGAAAAAACAGCAGAGAGAATTACAAGTTTGTGTTGCATGCAGCGTGCTCATTGTTGAGGTCGAAAGCAAGCGTCCTCAGATGTGTATAGACAGGGTGCTGTTCAAGCAGAGCTGTGTGCCAGACCATGTCATGCATGAGAAGAATACCTTGGAGCAGATCCAGTGAGACATTCTGTTTTATTCTGCATGTTGGAACTGTTTACAAGCCCAAGGCCTTGAAAAAGATAGTTTTAGACCATATTTCTCTGCCTCTCTCACCTCTCTCACCTCTCTCTCTCTCTCTCTTTATCTGTCAATCTATCATCTATGACTCGTAGTCTGCAAACAAATATGATTGCTGATAAGAGCACAGCTTACAGGGACAGTATGCCAAGTAATCCATGAACAAGAGGGAAATTTAGTCCACTAGTCGTGATAATTTTGATATTGTTCACCAAGCAGTTGCCTTAAGGCAGTTATACTTGGAGAAGTGATATGTATGGCCATAAACATATTCAATTTAATTTCTCTCTGTGGTGTTGATGAAATCTATGGCTGAAAATAATTTGTTATTGGAAAATTTCTGGGTATAGAAATGTTCTGCTTTGGTAAACAGCCAAGAACACTAGCAAAATTGTTTGTACTGTCCCATAGGCTTTGAGCCATTCCAGTTATTCCACACAGGAAAGGTGACCTTGAAACTTAGAGTTAATTCTTGGCAGTTTTCCTGAACTCCATTATCACTTTTGTAAGTGAAATGGCTGCAGCAAAAGAACAGGTATAGAAATATTTCTGAGTGGAAACTATGTGTTACAGAATTTAATGTCACACCAATAAACACAGACTCTGGAAGATATTCATACCACAATTGCATGTATTTGATTTGCATTGTTATAATCAATCCAAATGATAGACCTATGATTGGTGTATCATTGAATGTTAGTGAAATATGTATTAAATGTAAATAATGCAGAATAGGAACATAACACAGATTGTCTTTATATCTAGCTAATGACAGGCTTGTCATAACTAGTATTTAAAAATATAAAAGCAAAGAAAATTTGTGGGGGAATCAGTATTTTCCATGAAAATTAAGCTTAATATTGTATGCATAAAAACTTCAGTAATTCCTGAGAAAGCCAGGCTCTTATACAAGAGAAATTGTTTTGGACGTATGAAAATGTATCTTGTTTTGGAAATATGAAAATGTATCTGAAGATCATTTACTTGCTTTATTGATCAATGATAAAGTATAAGTGTGAATATAAAACTATACTAAATTGAAAGATTTTTAGCTGAATGCTATCATGTACCACATACACCAGATTTAACCTTCTGAATGTGGCATGTTTTAAGTAATTTTTTTCTCATGGCACCAAAGTTAACACATTGTAAGATACTCTATTTTTTTTAATTCATGTGATAACATTTAGTATTTTAGATTGTTTGTATGTTAGTCTGTACTAACCTACTTAGAGTGATAGAAAAAGACATAGACCAGGTAAAGTGTCATAAAGCTTAAAATGAGGTGAAGACATGAAGTTTGCTTGCAGGTTTCTTCATTAATGATAAAATTTTAAGACAGAGTTTTGATTTTAGCTAAGAATTCCAGAGAGAAACAGATAAGGAAAAGAAGGAAAATAGGAAGAAAGATACAGAAGGTGAAAGTTGGAGGAGAGAAAACAAAAGAACAAGAGATTTGACTTCACCCCAAGAGTGCCGTGTGGATAACATTTCTCTCCACTAAAGATCCTAGAGTCTCTGTGATTTGTGTCAGGACCCCTAATATCAATGACAAGCTGTACATCTGGATTCCTGGTTTGTCCTCAGTATTACATACAGTTAAATATACCTTGACCTATTTCTTGGCCTCATTTATTTGAAAAATGAATAAGCTAACTAAAGAGAGAAAAAATATTTCTACAGTTTAATTTTATTAATTACTCCACTATGGAAGGTAAAAAAAATCATCTAGTTGATGGTCAAAATAAAGACAAATACATTGGGTTTCTGTTTATGAGTTGATCTATCTTGCACCTGATCACACATTTCGACTCCTTCATTAAGTCCAGCCAGAGACAACACCAAAGTGCCTCACAGAGTAAAACAGATCAATGACTCAAGCTCCCATACTGAGAGAGACCTGACCCCAAACACTTTCATTTGATATCATGCTGGAATTTTTGTGAGTTTTCATTGCCTTTTCTTTTTCCTTCACTTAATTATTGGCTAGTTTCTGCTTTATTTATTCCACTAGATTATGTGAACATGTGAAATGGGCCATGTCTCTCTGTTATAGTATTAATAAAGAATGTTTCCTTAGAAAGCGCTTTATAATTATCGAGAAGTGTCACAACTGCATATTGCAGTTAGTAAAAGACAAAATTCCTTGCTGTTATTTCAGTACTGCTATGCTTGGTTTGTATCTCATAAGTATCAGGCTTGGATTCATATAATTTGCTTTACTGGATGAAATCATGATTTATTTTAATGAGTAATCATCCTGGCAGGTCTCATCTACTCAGATTTACATAGATTACATTATGTCCTAATTTAAATAATTCCCCTGCTCCCCTTGTTTGCATAGGAATTTGAAGCCTTCCAGCTTGATTTTAAAGATTTTGTATAACT
>NW_008675582.1:120092-164889 GCF_000695815.1 Acanthisitta chloris
GATAGTTTCTATCTACATGCTCAAGAACTGTCTGGATGCAATCCTGTGCCATGTGCTCTAGGATGGCCCTGCTTGAGCAGGGAGGTTAAACCAAATAACCCACTGTGTCCCTTCCAGCCTAACTGATTCTGTATTTTTCCTGGTCACTTCCAATGATCACAGACTTCCTCCTAAACTCTGTTTTAGAAGCATTTCCTGCACAACTTTTTTTTAGCATCTGTGTGTGTTTGTTTGTGTGTGCAAAACAGCTTTGGCATGATAGCACTGAGCCTTGCAGCTAACATCTTGTGGAATCCAGGCCCCAAGTAAGCAGGAAGAGCAAAATGAAGTTCATACCAGCCACTGTGTAGTTATTATGCATGAAATTCTGGGAAGACAGTCGTGTCTTAAAACTGTCACCATATAGATTTAAAGTATTTATCTCTGAATCCTTAAAAGAGTTACGGATTTGCACCTTTTCTTTCAAGACCTTCAAATACTTGTTGGTGCTGCTCAATAGCAAGAAAACTATGACTGATGTGCAATCTCATTCCCAGATATTCTCCAGTTGCTTTGAATAACACTGCCATCACAGACCGTTCAACATACACTTTCATGGGGTTCTGGAGATTTTCTCTGAAAAAATGTGAATGGTATAATTTTTCCTCTGTAGAGAGAGCACTGCAGGAGGGCATGGGGAGATATCAGTATATTTTCTCCTGTCAGCATAGTTACGCCACAGTGAAGTACAGGAGTTAAGTCTAAAATAGCTTCAAGCTATTTTAGATATATGAGGAAATAAGCCATGCATCTAACCTACGATTAAAGGAATACAAGCATTGACTGTGTCCAGTGCTATCTTCCTCATGCTACCAACTCCAGATCAGTAAGCTTTGAGGCTATATGATAAAAATTCTGCTACTACTCAATCTCTTATGTTCAGTTCATTAAATTATTGCATCAGTATGTAGTAAATGAATGTCTTAAGATTAGAAAGGGGGAAAAGTGAATAGATCTAAAAGAGTAAATTATCTCCCCCAAATTAAGATGGAAAGCACTCTCCAAGCTTCTTAAAGGTGCATAGAGACTTTTACAAATTGTGCCATTTTGCTGAAGTCAGTAATTGTTTGTTATAATGTATGTAGATGACATACACATCCTGGTTGGCCATTAAAAAGTATGAACACCACCCTTATCTCATGTTTCTTTCCCTCTGTTGACAAGGATAATAATAGGAAGCTTCTTAGTGCTATTTTGTAATGGAGCATGGGTGCACACAATTTATTGACTTTTACAATGTTGTAAGAATATATGCAAGACAGTAATTAAAGCATCTGAAACAAATGAGAATATCCATAATAGAGGTCATGCAATTAGCAAAAAAATGCTTTTTAAAAAAGCAAAAGCTCTAGAATTCTCTATTCAGGCAGTACCTTGAAGTCTTTAAAAATATTGACTGTTCCCATATGAAATCAATCATACCTTGACCTCTTCCACCGTCTTTCCTTTTTCCTCACCCTTGTTACTAAATGCCCTGAAGAAACACAATACATATTTTCATCAAGAAATATCAACTATTCTCTGAAGAGATGAAAACAACCCTACCATCTTGTAAAAAAGTTTTGTTTACTTGTACTCTTATATTTTATTCATTAATAGTTTTAAATTACATGGTGATATCCAATTATGAATAGCAATAGACATAATGACATCCCTGGGCTTTTACAGAATGTCTACTAAGTTGTCCTCCTTTTGTAAACAAACAAAAAAAAGAAAACAATTAGAGGAAATGATCCATTATTTCATAAAGTTCACAGGGGCAAAAATTTCAGCCCTTTCTGCATCCCTAAAATAAACAAATAAAAGTGAATTGGACACAGGGGAGGAATTTCATTACATTTCCTAATAATGGCATATTTGAGGGCCCATTAAGAACAATACCCAAATAGTCTCCTTTGTCAAGATCTCATTTTAGAGAAAAGACAGAGGAATGAGAAAAGGCTAAAGATTTTGCAAGGATGGCATTTTCCTTTTTATTGTTGTGACTTCTTTTTATTAATATGTATCAATGCTGTTGAAGAGGACATTATCATCAGGCCTTTTACTTAAAGAACCTTGACCACTCCTAAATACATTTACATGCCCATAATATAATGGGTTTTAATTCTACACATACATACATGAATATTTATTTTTGACTAAATGTGAAACTTTTCACTTTCGAAATAAGGGGACAGGCATGGATTCTGCTCCAAAAAGCAGGATGCAGGTTGAGGAAGGCACCTCTGTGCAGACTCTTCCTCAGCTGCTACTAATTCTGTAGGAGCCTACCTTTGGATGTATTATCATACTCAACATGACTACCTCATATGTAACTCTCACCCAAACCCAGAAATTATGATTATGTCACATACCTTTCACAGGAGACATTGCCAAAGAGATCTTCTCTATGAGATTGAATGCTGCAGAAAAATTCAGTTATGCACTTTCCTTCAGAGCATATCCACAGTGAAAGGAGCCATCATCTCTTCTGCATGAGTCTCAGTTCAATATTTTGGTACTCTTAACACAGATCTTGTGAGTGTGCACTCATTTAGGCCCTGTGCATTCTAGATTCATCTGGGAGATGCTTTAGTTCTCTCCAACCAAAGTTATATCAGCATGTCTAAAGATTTATTGGGTATGAGCAAAGCTCTTTAACCTACAGGTTGGGACACTCATTTGAAATGAGATATACCTGTGTTTTGGTTCATGGTAATGGTTTATACATTAATCTACCTTTCCCTGTCAGTCTCACAGCCATCAGTTTTTCTGTCTACCTCGCCATCACGTTGCATTATGTTTGTGCACTGTACAAACTTTGGCATCTGTATTTGTGTACCACATATACTTTTAAGATGTCAGGAACTGCTTGAAAAATTTCTTATTGCTCAAATGTTGATGTGGAGCAGGTGTTCCTAAAATTCACAGCATTGGAGGATGCTACACTAATAAAATACCTTCATTATTGTCGGGTTTCTTGTATTCTCCATTTCAGGGGAGATAAGCTGTGTCCAGCACTAACTTCTCTTTATCATTTGTCCTTACCTTATTTATTCTAACAACTGACTGTCTGCATTTTACAATATTTTCAAATTAACGGGAAGTTTGAGCAAAACATATTTGAATTACCAACACTGATTGTTTTCCTATAATGAAAGAAAGCTTAATGCCATTCATCTGGGTGATATAATTTATAAGATCTTGAGAATACACTTGGTAACAGTCTATGGGGACAAATTGCTATGTAGATTTATAGAACTTTGCTCATAGACAGAAATTCAAATATTCCTCCCAGAAGCCATAACTTATTTCATTCAAGGCTATGAAAACGTGACAAAGTTGGGTCAAACTTACTGCAGATTTGCTAGAATCCTCAGGGAAAACTAGAGAAATAGTGGTTTCTATAGCAACTAAATGCACCAACATTATGTTTATTAATTACATATACGAACAGCAGAAATTGCAAGGAAAAAAAACCCACAATGAGTCAGGACCTCACACTAGGACTAGAAGCTATTACTTATAATGAAAAATGTGAGTCGTTTTGTTCTCTCTTAGCCAGTATGAAACAATAGCAGTAAAGCAGAAGCAGCTAATCAGGTATCTGCTGTCCTCAGCTATGGTTTTGAATTGATAGCTGAAGGATTAGATACAGTAACTCTAACATAGGAATGCTCTCCTTCTGGTTTGTTTAGATGGCTTTTTTTCCTGTTTAACTAAATTGCTGTTAGGTAGATTTCACGATAATATTTAGGACCATGAAGACACCTTCCCTGGTATTGTAATCACTGTCCATAGGGCAGGGAAGGATTTGGTGCTATGACTCAATCTTTACTTCAGATATTGGGTTCTTTTTTCATGGGAATTACTGACCATGAAACCTTGGACATGCTACCACTTTACAATGAACAGTAACTTCCAATACCTGGCCTTGTAGGTCTATTAACTCTCTCATCTTTTGTCTGTGATATTAAATGCTTTCTGAAATATATCACATTTACTATTGTATCTTACCTGTTTCTTCTGTAATTCTGTCTATTTAACAGAAGAAGCAATCAATTTTTTTCAGGTAACATCAATTCTTTGTATACCTCATTTACCTTCTACTTGTAAAATCATTATTCTCTCTTGCAAGCCTTTTCCTATCCAACCTTTCCTTTTCTATCCTTTTAAAATACTGTCTCTTAAATTACGAGAACAAACTTTCAGGAAATGCTAGAGCTGCAGCTATTATGAAAGAGCAGTACCAGATTTGATTTTCTTTTTGCTTTTTAACTTTCAAGGAGATTGGGATAAAGGAAATGTTTGGAACTTTAAAGACCGTAATGATGGATTTCAGCACAACTAAACAGCATGACTAGAATTAAGTGGCAGCTGACACTAGAGGTAATAATTGCAGCAAGGACAGTCAGACTGTAGCATGCCTATAAACTGAACGACCTGTCGCTGCTACTAGTGGTTTTCCCAAGGAAGAAAGATGAGGTACAGCAGTGTGAATTCTAATAGGAGTAGGAGCTGTGCCAAAGTGATTTCTGTGCTAAGCTTCTCTTCTGCCCTTCTGATTTGGAGCTGGTGTGCTTGACAGACTGCAAGCAGATGCACTTGATACAATTTCTCAGTGCTGGAGGTTGTGGCAGGCTGGTCCAGTACTTTTTACTAATTCCACCCTTGGTAATTGCCTTCATCAGTACCCTTGTCATCAAGGTTGCCTTCAAACATTTGCAGAAGAAATTGGGGGATGGCCAGGGAGTGTTTCAGCTCATTTGAAGGCAGATGTAAGCTCATGCTGACCTCAGTCCAAGCCCACCTTCCAAATCAGGGTGAACCTGTAGCCACACTGAACATCACGCCAAAGCCAAGGTAATATGCCCTGCTTGGAGTGTTTTATATCATCCCAGCAGGCTATTCTGGGGGATAGAGCACAAGTAAAAAGAGCCCGAGTTCTTGCACAAGGCTGTTTAGAGGCATATATTTGAGTTCAGGTAACACTTTAAAAACATCTGAATCAGTAAAGGGACCAGAATGGAGGTGAAAATTTTTCTTGGTACACTTCCAAATCTTGAACTGTTTCTGTTGCTAACTAAACTGTCACAAAACTAGAACCCATTACATTTGCTACAGCTGTGTGGGCGTTAAGAGTCAAAGAAAAGGCTCTGAAAGAGCCTCATGGTGTTATTGCCAGCTTTTGAGGAAAGCTAATAAAAACAACAGCTGGGGCTGGAAAGCAAGGAAAATCTAAAATCCAGTATAGAATAACATGGGAAAAGAGGTATTTTTTAAATTTTTTTTTTCTAATATTCTTTTCAGCCTGCTTTTGGTAAAGAAAATCTTCAACACTACAGCATTTGGAGTGCCAGTTTCTGGTAGAAGATGACTACCAGTCCGTACCAGTCAGCGCGTTACCATATTGTTGCAGTTGGCGTCAATAAACTTCAAATGGCCTTCAGTTTAGCCAGTCACTCTGGATTCATCCTTAAATAAAGATGCAGTAGAAATACATAGAAATTAATGGTGAGATTACATTCTCCTGTTGAAAACTCAAACACTTGGATACCTGATCAGCTCATCATTTTCATGTAGGAAACTTATCTGTGGAGGAGCTCTATGGAAACAACATGAAAAAACCCCTGTCTTTCATTGTGCTCACTGTCTGACTCTTCAGACAAGTGTGGATTGCTTGCCTCAGAAATATGTGCATTAGTTTGCACAGAATGTCTTAAAAAAACTCACACAGAGGAGCAGACAATAAATAATAAATGATAATAGCATATAATTCAAAGATCTTTAGATCTAAAAATGCTTTATGTAGCTATCCTCATGACACTAGGACAAAGAGGGGTGGAGTAATTTGCTCTGTATTACACAACACATCATTAGCAAGACTAGGAATAGTAGCAAGGTATCTTGCAATAGAGGCAAGGGCCAAATCCACTGCCCTGTTCCCAGGATCCATTCTGCTTTCCAATGCTGACACAAAGAATGCAAAGGAGAAAAAGCACTGACAGTCATAAGTTACAGTTAGTCAAATATAGCCCAGTTGTTTTGCATGTGACGTCTAGAAAAACTGATGTGCAGTAAATTCCAAGATTTTTCTAGTTGATACTTTGTCCTTATTTCTATTTTTGTGTTTACTTTGATGTATTTGACAAAAACCCCAAAAACTACAAAGCTCAAACTGGTATTCAGACCTATTAAGTTTTCAAAAAGCATTGCTTCTTTAAAATTTTTAACAAATCAAACCCATTGGAAAAATCTATGTGTATAAACAAATATGACTTAGTGACATATATGACTTCATGTGACAGGATCTAGCAGGCAGGCACTGTTGAATTTAAGAGTTGTTGCTCTTTCCATATGTTTGGGGTGTTTTACTACTTCATAAGAGATCTCTTTTTAAAAAATAATTACCCAATAGTAAAAATATATTTTCTCAATCAGGCTACACTTGCAGAGAAGGACAGTTAAATTTGGTTTGCATGGCAGAACTAACCCAATGTCTCCAAAGAAACTTATACTGGTAGGAGTTGCATAAATTACTCAAAAAATATATACATAGGACAGCAGAAAAATCCTGGATATCTTCAGTACTGTTCACATAAGAATTATGTAGAAGTGCTAATAGAGCCATTGTCCACATACAGTTTTATTAAAACCACCCTAGAGAGATAAAGAAGCAGACTGTGACCATGAGTAGATAACTAGCTATAATGGTAACAGGAAATGTCACTAAATGTCATTAGAGCCTGACATAACCTAAATGATGGCAGTATGTTTAGTATAATGGAAGGATATAATGAGAATATGGCATTTCCTTTAAGGACAGTAGCAGATTCAGACCAGTAAATTAATTCAGCAGTAATGGCCAGCTGAGTAGCAAAGTAACTGGCTGTACTGCCAAACACCCTGTAGATTCATAGCAAACCTACAAACATAAAACCTTTAAAGAAAGAGAAAAGCAATCACCTTTATGAGGTGCAACAAGAGGTTGAAGCTTGAATTGCGAGAAAAGCATTATCATAGAGCCTGTTCCTTTCACAGTTTCACAACAGCCAGATAACTATGGTCGCTAGCAAATAGAGGGAATTTAAATTTCTTCAGAAGAGCCACAAGACCCTAGTAATTATACAAATCCCACATAAGTCTTCAAGTGGAAAACCACAGAATCTACTTTATTCCAGAAATCCATTTATCGCTCTGAATTCACTGTCTGAATAGGGAAATCAAGACTAACAAGCAGAGTCTAAAGACTAGCAGTACCCCACCTTTAAAGTAGAAAACTTATGTTTGAAGTGAAAGAAGAGAAAGGTGCCTTTGCCATCAGGAAATTTCCAGTTTGCTGTGGATTTGTTTTACTTGATTGGTTGGTTTGTTTCATACTTTTAAAATGGCTTGTTTCATACTTTTAAAACATGTGATAAAGGGGCACTGTTTCTTAAGAAAGAGAAGTGACAATTTCAGTAATAAACCAACCATAATGGAAATGTAAAAACTAATTTAGCAATGGAAATATTTTAATAATTATGCTATTTCCTCCTATCATCAAATGATAAGTAAATAGACTTGCAAATGTCCTTAGAATAACTCAGTATTTATCATGATTAATAACTAAGAGAAATCACTACAATTCACAATTCCCTAGCTTAAATTTATCTTTCAGTAGTCATGCTGATGTTAGAAACAATGGAAACTGTTTCCCAAACTACACTTATGACATGATGGGCCAAATGCGTTCTTAGAAGAACTCTATCAATATCAGTGTCACAACACCAGGAATGACTTTAGCTTTATATGCTCAGCCTTTATAGGGACAAAAAAGAATCCTGTGGGCTAATGCACAATACAGCAGGACTAAAGCCATGTAATCTATGTTTTTGGGAAGACTGAAATTGAAAACTGTGGGGAAATTGGAAACATGTCAGGTTTCTGATATGCATTAGCTATCTTAGCTGTTGAAAATCCTGATCACCATTGATGTTAAAAACCTGATGTTAGACAATAAAAATAAAAACATGAAGAAAAATAAAAATCAGTTTTTCCAAATCCTCATTCATTTGCATATTCTAGGTTGTACCATCATGGTACAGGACACAGTTACAGCATATTCTTTTCTTCCCTCAAGTCTGTAGAACTCCCACTGATTTTAATAAGAGTGGGAACAAGCACCACATTAGAAGGTGAGACCATTTCTAAGAGAAAATCTGTCCCCAAAATTGTTTGGCAACCGGGATTGTGAAGCTTTGTTGTTTCTGTACACAGAAGGCTACTTTATCTCCTCACTCTGTAAAATAAGTGACAGTTATTACATTTTTCATTAAAAAATATAAAACAAGAAGGAAAAAGTAATGCATTTTGGGTATTTGGTCTCCCAACTTAGAATAAACCCCAGCTTCTTTTGAGTTGCAAAGAAGGATGCTGGGGATAGATGCTTGATATTCTGGTGAAGCAGGAGTTCTGATTTAATGCTTTTCAGAGGAAGGTAGGATGGAAAACAATACACAAAATTCTGAAGAGGAGATACTTAGTAGTAAATGTGTGGCCCTGGAGATTCAGGGATCATCTCTACTTTTGTGTTTCCTAGGCAGGAGACACTGGAGAATTATCCTGCTGCCAAAACATACATTTATCAGGAGATGAATGAAAGCAGAAGCTAATGCTAAAGTGGGGGACTTTGGACCTATGTTGAGGTCTAACCCCAGCCAGCAACCAAACCCCCCCCACAGCTGCTTGCTCACTCCCTCACCAGCAGATTTGAGGAGAGAATTGGAAGGGTAAAAGCTAGGAAACTTGTGTGTTGAGATAAAGAGAGTTTAATAGGGAAAGCAAAAGCTGCACACACAAGACAAATAAAACAAGAAATTAATTCATTATCTCCCATGGGCAGGAGGTGTTCAGCCATGTCCAGGAGAGCAGGACCCCATCATGTGTAATGGTTACATCACTCCAAATTTCCCTCCTTCCTCTTCCTTCTTCCCCTGCCCTCTTATATACTGAGCATGATGTCATATGGTATGAAATATCCCTTTGGTCAGTTTGGGTCACCTGTCCCAGCTGTGTCTCCTCCCAATCTCCCATGCACCCCCAACCTCTTTTCCTGCATGGCAGTACAAACAACAGAAAAGACTCTGTGTAAGCTTTGCTCAGCAATAACAAAAACATCTCCATATTATCAGCCCTGTGTTCAGCACAGATACAAAACACAGCCTGATACTAGCCACTGTGAAGAAAATGAACTCTACTTCAGCCAAAACAGCACAGGTAACCAGAATACGGACATGAAAACTGCAACACTTTTTGTTTACCGTGATCTTGTCACTTGCCTAAACTGCTACGCATACAGACAAGTTTTGTACTTGGTCAGATCCTATTTTGAGAGCCTGCAATTGCAATGACACCTGAGAAAAACACTGGATTTAATCCAACAGTGATTATACATGGCTTTTACAGTCTTTGATGAAGTATTGTGGTAATCATAGGTTTTTTGGGGTGGGATAGAAAAAGAATTATTTTTCTGAACCAAAAAATATAGAAGCAGGCATGTGTCTTTATGCAGGTTTGCTGTAGTACACAAGGGAAGTTCATTCAAGTGAAATTTCCTCTGGAGGTCATAGTAAATAGTTATTGTTTATATGTTCCTTGTTATAGCACAGCTATGGATATAACCTCCTGAAATTCAGTAATTCAGAGCCCTATTCATCCACTGGACACAATAGTTATTGCCATTCTGAACTAAAGGATAAAAGAGGGGACCAGATTTGTTATGATGAAATTAGGTAGACATGAAGGTATTAGAGTTTAGCATTTCTTTTCGGGTGAAATGTCTAAAAACCTGGGAGAAGAAGAAATGATCCTTAAACAGAATGCCTAAATTCTCCCGATCAACAAGGAAGGTATGAGGTCACTGCACAGGTTGATCCAACTCACAAAGTTAGACATGGATTTTATTTGACTCAAATATGGAGTTGATAAACAGTAGGTACCCATAGGCATCAAAACTTTCTGATACTGATGATGAGCACTGTCAGCTTGGGTGCATCTCTGGATATTGACAGATACCCAGGTTAAAGACGGTGGAGCTCCAGGTAGGAAATAGGCTGCTATCACCACAGATTAGGGTTCCTCTGGACATATTAAGGCAAATGAAATTAGGTGGCATGAGAAGCTTCAGAACAGGTCAGACGACATCTAGTACTTTTAGATCACATTAGATTATGATGGGGAGTAAGCAATCCAATCCTTGTCTAGAGCCTCGCAGAGTTTGAGGTGGCAGAATCACAATGTAGGTGGAGTTAGTCAGAGTGGTCTGGGTAGAAATGACATTAGGCATTATGAGTATTGGCAAGATGAGTTATGAATCACTGTAAAGATTGCAAATGCTACCCTTCTACAGAACATATTATATTCAGGAGCTCCAAAATAGATATTTTAGCAAATACTTATTATAGTATTGTAGACTGAAAGACAAACAAAGGAACATCTTTTTGTCACCTAAGACATATCTAGTTTCGTTAAAAAAAAGGAATCCTTGTTATTACTCTTAGTGGTTTTTCCTCTCTTAAGCTGAGACAGCTAGGTCTAATTATTCAGCTGCCTTTAAAAATGCAGACCTCAGGTCACAGACTAGTTTCATTTAACAACCAACATGTTAAATGTTAAAGAAAAACAGCTTTGTAAATGACAGTCACTCCTTTTCTATTGTAGTGTCACTGACCCATGTCTGGTTATAGAGCACACCTGCCACAATGATTCGAAAGGTCAAGAAGAATTTTTTGTTTTACAAAATAACGTCACTAGGCAAGACTGAGTTTAGATACACAGATAAAAAAAGCAGCCACTAACATTTCCTTCCAACAAATGGAAGTCTTTTCATCATTATGTTTACTTTCTTGCTTGTCTTAGGTATACCAGTTAGTTAAAAAAGGTCAACATTTATCCAGTCTTACTACAGTGATACCAGAAATGACAGCACTTTCATGCATTTAGCAAATGAAATATCTAGAATTATGTAAAGACATTATTAATTTATATAAATTTTGAAATTTTTATCAGAGACAATTCCATAGACTTACAAGAATGCCTATGCATTTACACATAACAAATTAATTTCATAACACAGTACTTGGACAGCTTAATTTGTTCTTCATGTATGAGTTTACCTATTTGGTGCTCCTCCTATCATTATGCCATAAATAAATGAAAGAGTGGACGGGTATAGAAGATGTTCCCTTAGAAAGCCACTGTTTAATTTAACTGGCTGGTTTTTCCCAAAGTGTGATTATTTACTTTTACATGAATCACTGCTATATCTTTATCTTTTCTGCTTGCATTTTTGTTATAACCTTTTACAAATTACACTAAATTTAGAAATGGCTATCTGATATGCAGGAACTCTATGTATCATATCTTTCATGACAGAAATCTTTGAGCAGACAGCTATCCCAAGTGATAGAATTTAAGACCAATGGCAAAAGTTTCCTCCTGTAGAACTTTGGCACTTTGTAGAACTGAAGGAAGGCAGTATGTAAACTGATGTGTGCATACTACATGACTGTGAGAAAAGCACATCTATTGCTATCAGTTTTCAAGCCAGCAAATCACTCACATACTTAATGTGTGAGTAGTCACACACAGTTCCATAAAAATTACCCCCTCCCTAGAAACAATCAGATACTTAAAAGCTTTACTGATGGTATTAGGAATCAAGTTGTATTGCATCATCTTCCATCCATATTAAGTGAGGAAATACAGGCATTTTTTTCCCCGTACCATTATATTTTCCCTTTTTTGTTGTTTCAACAGTCTACACAGGTATTTAATTATTTTAAAAAATCTTGACTCTTTCCTGTTTAAACTTTTTTTCTGAAAAGTGGTTATTTCAATCCCGTACATTTCACTAGCATTTGGAGAAGGGAAAACAAAATCTCAGAGGGGGCTAAATATTTTTTTCTGTACCCTATGGCGTTCTTAGCCACAGCCCTATGAAGGAACATTAAGACACAGAAATACAGTACAGTCAGTGAAGTTTTATGAGAATTTTCAACATTTTGAGTCACAGGAGCCACAATTTAGAGGTTTTGTTTTGTTAGTGTTTGGGGTTTTTTTCTACAGGGAATATTAGCAGATTAAAATAACTTCACCATGAATGGATTTCAGTGTTGTTTCAGCTGAAGTGTTCCATCAAATTGGGTCTTTTCTCTGCTTGGGCAAGAATTAACAATGAATTAATTCTCTGCAAGAATTATCAATGACTTAATTTGAATGATTTTTCCAAGTTTGTAGGTTAAAAACAAACAAATCAGTCTTGGTTTTTGTATGGTGAAGTATCAAATGTTAGCAGTGCAATTTATACTCCAGATGTGTAGATTGCTATGAGACTACTTACACTAATTTTGGCCCTTTTTTTGTTTTGGTAAAGCTTATTGCTTCTCTCTAGTTGTGTCTTCTCTAGTATCTTTTGCAGGCTAGTTTGAGATCTTGATATCAGTGGGGTCAGCTTCACTTTACAGTAACATCTGTAGGATCACAACAAAACACAAGACAGGCTTCTCAATTTCCCCCACATGAATTAATCAAAACAACTGTGATATGAAAAATGCTGTGTTGCTTTTCCTTTTTTTTTCGCTCTACAGCTGCATGTAGTTACAGCAACTCGTTAGTGGACCTTAGGGATCTGAATACTGCATACCAGAGCTGGTTCATGCCAATTATTATGTTGAGTGATGAAACTGCCTTGTATCATTTCATTTGTGGATATGAACAGCAGGTGAATGTTATAGTTTCTGATTTCCAATTATAAATCACAGAGACTGAAATCTCAGTTCTCTGAGTAAGAGCTGTAAAAGCAGTGGAGTGTAAGGAGACTACTGTTTCTTGTGAAAAAGAGTTTGAGATTAGAGTTTATTGATGTAGGGCTTTTTTCCCCACCTCCCTGCCATAGTTAGCTTTTAAGACCAAAACTGAAAAAATATTAGATAAGGAACTGAATGGAAAGCAAATAACTAAGACTTTATTTAGAGATATAACCCATTGATGGGTCCAGCACTGATCCATTCAGGTGATTCAGCCATATGAGGTTGGCTTTGTGAATAACTGGTTTTCTTTACATGGGTTTTCAAGACAAAAATGTGGAAGAACATGGTAAAGGTGACAGGACTTTCAGTTAATGATCCAATTTCTGGCATAGACTAAGTATGTGAAAACTTGGCTTTTAACTTTACTTCTGTTTGAAGAGGCTTTAAAGCCTGTTGCTCTGGAGAGTGACATAGATATCAGCCATGAGGACATTGTTATGTATTATCAGCCTGCAATTGTGTAAGTCATGAGGAGCCAGTGGGGCAGGGATTGGAGACCTGGAGCTCTGCCCTGTTGTGAGGATGCCTTGTTCACTGGGATTGTGAATCAATCTCCTGTTCTGTCATAACTGTCATCTCCAAAGATGAGAGACTAAGCATATTTCTTAAAGTTCTTCTATATCCTTCAACCTCAGAGTCTCTTGTAGGCTGATCTTTATGAACTCATAGAGTAGGTTAACACCCTCTGGAAAGAAGAACATATTAATTATACAGTCTCTATACTTGATCAGTGGTATGGTGGATAAAAATATTTCTATGGCAGAATGTTTTTAATTCACTTGTTTGTTTGTTTCAGTCCAGATTTTTATGTTTGCCTTTTTGTTCAGTGGGAAAATTTTTAATTTTGAGATCCCACTTGAAATGTATCTGCAAAGACCTGTGAGACACTTGAGTCTGCAGTCTAGACTAAGATTCTTTGCAGACAAAATATATGGCAAATTTGATGGCAACAGTACATAAAAAGATCAAAATGACTGGATTCTGTTACTGAAAGGAAATCTTCAGAATCAGAAGAGTTTTATTCTGAAATAGATATTCTGTCAGTCATATTTGTAGTCTAGTTTTGGGCTCCTCAGTGAAAAAGAGTGTACTTACTGAAGTGAGTCCCACAGACACCACCAAGGTGATCAGTGGATGAAACATACAGCACAGAAACCAAGTCCACTTATTTAAATTATCCTGGAGAATGAATGAAGGAAGGTGGACATAGTGCTCTCTACAGCGTATTGGGTTTGTGTTACCAGGTTTTGGTAGTGGGGGGCCTCTGGGGTGGCTTACGTGAGAAGCTGCTAGGAGCTTCTTCCATGTCCAACAGAGCCAATGCCAGCTGGCACCAAGACAGATGTACCACAATCGGAAATGGTGGTAACACCTGTATGACAACATATTTAAAAAGAAAAATAAGTTATTGCTCAAGTATAGTTGCAGTCAGAGAAGAGATGAGTGAGAATATGAGAGAGGAACAACTATGCAGACACCAAGGTCAGTGGAAAGAGAGGGGGAGGAGGTGTTCCAGGCAGCAGAGCAGAAATTTCCCTGTGGCCCCTGACAAAGACCGTGGTGGAGAAGCTGTGCCCCTGCAGCCCATGGAGGGATGCAGAGATCTACTTGCATTCCATGGAGGAGACCCATACCAGAGCAGGTGGGTGCCAGAAAGAAGGCTGTGACATCATGGGAAGCCTGTGCTGGAACAGGCTCCTGGCAGGGACATGTGGACCTGTGGAGAGAGGAGCCCATGCTAGATCAGGTTTTTTGGTAGGACTCATGACTCTATGGGGGATCCATGCTGGAGCAGGCTGTTCCTGGGGGACTGCAGCCCATGGAATGGACTCACTTTGGGGAAGTTTATTAAAAATTGCAGCCCATGGGACAGACTCACTTTAGGGAAGTTCATGTAGAACTGTCTCCAGTGGGAGAGACCCCAGGCTGGAGCAGGGGAAGGACTCCTGTCCCTGACCAGTGACAGAAACATGTGATGAATTGACCATAACTCCCTCTCTCTGTCTATCTGTACCACTGGTGGGGAGGAGACAGACCCCAGGAAGGAAGGAAGGAGTGGGAGGAAAGTGTTTTTAAGATTGTTTCACTTCTCATTACCCTGCTCTGATTTCGATTAGTAATAAGTTCAGTTAATTTCCCCACATCAAGTCTGTTTTGACTGTGACAGTAATCGGCTTGTGATGTCTCCTTGTCCTTATCTCTACTCATGAACCCTTAGTTATTTTTTCTCTCCCCTGTCTACTTGTGGAGGGGAGTGATAGAATGGCTTTGGTGGGCACCTGACATCCAGCCAGGATTAAACCACCAGATACGGTCATTTAAAGGAAGGCTATAGAGGAGATAAAGCATCCTGCATATGCACAGAGAAAGGACAAAAAGCCATAGTCACAAGTTTAAAAAAAGGAAATTCTCCTAAATATTTAGAAAAAAAGATGACCATCAGTGATTCAGACACAGGAATAATTGCACAGAGAGTCTGTGTTCTTGGAGATGCTCAGATGACTGGGCAAAGCCTGGCTATGTGGTCTAAGTTGTTGCTCCTTTGAGTTTGTGGGCAGAGGGGAGGAAAGGCAGGATTCAAGACCTCCAGAAATGTCTGACCTAAAACACTCTGTTAGTTCACAACTCACTCTGTTAATTTATAATTCTATTCTACAAGTTCACGATTTGTGTTTCTCCCATGTTTTATATTTGGAGGAATAACTGTGAAGGGGTAACTTATTCTAGTCATGTGTTTGTCTGAGCACATATGGTAATTTCTTCTAATGATATAGTATCTTATTCTTCTTGGCCATGCAATTTTGTCTTGTGAGTGCTGTGTAAATTGTCACTGAGTGGGTGTAAGTCATATCACATTAGTTGCCGTATGTGTATGTATCTCATACTAAACTATTTTTAGAAGTTTTTTAATCCTATTGACTGGGGATCAGCAAGGACAAATTTGAATTTAGCTCTGTTGCCACTGACAAGTATGAGGAAAAAAAGAATAATATTCAGCTCTTACTTTTGCCTACTTTTACAGAGAGTTATAACATTCTGAGATGTACATTCACTGACTGCAAGAGTCACACACTAATGAGGTCCCAAGGTAGATCTACCAAGAGAGGCATGCAGTAGTAGAATACTGTGCTTCATTATGTCTTATACTTATCTATAGTGCATCATGCAGGTTCAAAAAGAGACGTGAGCATTTTTGGAGGAAGTCGCATAAGACTGATTGTCTTCCCCTTTGAGTAGTCTTATGTTTATGTAATACTAGATGTGCTGAACCATTCAAAGGTTCACATTGACTGGGAAAAATATCTTTTAAAGTTCCAGCGCCACTAAAAAAAAAAAAAAAAAAACAAACAAAAAAAGGCATAAGAAGGATTTCATACAATTCTGAAATTTTGAAATCTTACCTGCTCACAGAATTTTAAACTAAATTGCTTAAAGTTGTAAAATTGCATATCACAAAATATGGAGTTTTTTTACAAGAGGGATTTAATAACACACTGTAAAGGTTCTGTCAAACTTTTGCAACTACATAATTGATACCATCTGGTGTTTCAGAAAAGGCTAATCTGATTTAGAATGAACTATGAAAATCACAGGTCAGTATCAAGAAAATGTATTTCTGGGTTGCCAAAACCATAAATATGATACTGAACTTTTCAGCTCACTATGTAATGGGTTATGCATGTAATTATGTATTTTCTTGATTAAAAAGTTCTTTATACATTGAAATATCAGAAAATGACACATCTAATTTCTGTTTAAGTATAGTTATGTTCTTTTTTTTTTGATCCTTTTTCTTTCATATTAACCCAGTTTAACTCAGGAAATATTTTTGGTCCATCAAGTTTCGCTCTGTATAAGTCTGGAAATATAAATTGTTATGCAGCATGAATCTCCTATTTTTTTAAGGAGAAAAAATATTTACAGTGACTCCATTGACTGGACTCTACATTGCTTGTACAAGCCTATGTGGTTGCTCTGCAGCTATGATTCAGCAATTCCAGTTCCAGTTGTAATAGCTTTTGCTGCTTTGTTGTTTAAATTCATAATTTGACTTCAAAACTCATGTAGATTATTACCATGATTCTGTGAATCACTGTCCTGACAAAATGGCAAGAAAGAATCTTGTGTGAATTAGGGAATAGCCCTGTGTCATGTTATGGTAATCCATCATCAATAACCAGTTCTGCCTTCACTCTCCACCAAGACTTGTGACTTTAGCTCATTGACACCTGGATAAGAGTGGATTGAGTGAAGTAACATACAACATGGAGGCAAATTCAGGTCCTCTTGTCATATTACTAGCTAATTGCCCTGCATTACCAGAGTTAGAGCTTGGGAAGCAGGGAAAGAAGTGAAGTTTTGAACCCACTTCCAACACTGTGTATATCATCTATGCTCATTCAGAGAGTTTGCTAAAACATTATATCAGAAAGATCATATTTTCTAATCGTTTTGTGTGGGTCTAAATGACTGTGCACTTTGCAAAAAAGTAGCACTCCGGGTCATAGCAACTTTTAGAGAAGTCCTAAGTGCCTTGTACTTTAGTATTGTCCTAATTGGACAAGCCTTACCCATCACTAGACAGTCTGAAGAGTCATCTGCTTTTGATAATGCCAGTCAGGGTTTACAGTCAGGTATCCCACTAGAAATGCAGGTTGTTCAGCTTACAAAATGCAAAGAGAATGGATCCGTTTCAGAGATACCTACAAGGTGCAGGGGATGAGACTAATGTGGTACAGGCTTGATTCAGACAAATCTGACAAGTCTAATTCCCTAGACACGTCAAAGAACTGTAAAGCAGAGAGCGGCAAACAGATCCAGGATTGTAACTGGGAGAGATAAGTGGCAAGTGCCAGGTGCCTTTTAGACATGGTGCTCATTTTCACTGTTCTTGTAATCAAATTTATGTCTGCTGATTTTGGGAGAAAATATTAAGTGCTCTTATGCCACTGAAAAGATTGCAGAGGTGGGAGGGAAATATGTTGCCAAAATAAAGATGTATAATGTGGGCACACTTGCAAAATTTTCCATGGAAAGCACAATAGTACAGCTGAGAGAAACTGCTCTCTAGTTACCCTGGTACAAAAATAAATAAGGTTTGATGCCATGCTCATCAATGTTATGTTATTAAAGCCACTGGAAGGTGAGGGTCAAATAAGGCAGAAGCAGTTCCTTTTACAACAGCAAAGAAATTGAGAGTAACAAAAGAAAATGAAAAGGTCAGTGGTTCTTTTTTACCTACGTTTGCTGTTTGCTTTTCTTTTTCTGTTTCGTTTTGTTTTTCTGTTTTATTTTTAACTCTTAATATATACTCATTTCTAAGTGGCTTCAAATATATTAATTTATCTTAAAGCCTAACATTAGCATCAAGCTAATTTCTGATTTTGTATCTAGTCTTATATTTTGGGGTGGATTGGGAGGAAGATTTAATTAAGTGTATATTGTCAGGATTCAAATGAGCTGTAATTAATTTCTATTCATGAAACTCTTATATTCTTTATAATAACCATGGGGAAAATTATTATTGTATTTGCTGAAACATTTGTAACACATTTGAGTAAAAAAAATCTCTTAGATTTCAGCTGAAGAGCCTTGATACATAAAACTATCTATGCTTGAGTGACCTAGCTAATGATGAATTCAAGGGAAAATTCTCCATCTCCCCAAACATAACTGCTAAACAAATATGTGCCTACAGGCTTTTCATCACACCTTCCTTGAAAATGGAACAAATGGTTATGTAGCTGAATAGAACTGCTTCATTGCTCTGCTGCTCTTATCCAAGATATTGCCTCTATCCTTGAGCAGACACCAAAAATCTTTGAAAATCCTCAGGGACAAAAAAGAGCATTTTAATGGGTGAACTTTGTGTTTTGTTGCACTATTCTCCTGTGTATCTTATAAAGTATGTTGCAACATATAAGGATAACAAGTACCATGTTTCGATTATGGACACAAAATATTGACATCTGGGTGTTTTGTTGTCAAGCAATGACAAATACGATTTTTAACAGTAAGTTCCTTTGCAAGGCTAGGATGCCTAAATAATGTTTGAGTAGCTGCTTCCATTGAATTACACCACCATTAATCATCTCCACTAATTCAGTAAAAACCCTGTCAATAAAATGAAACATTTTTCTATTGAATTAATGAGGGTGGTTGGTTACTAATAGGATATGACTACATTAGGGAAATGTTTAAAGTAGCATGATAGATTAACAAGGAAACATTTAATAAAGATTTCATATAATTTTTAACTCGTTCCAAACCCTATGAAAAAGGAGTGGAAACATACGTTATGAAGACAGCCACTGCATAAACTTGCTGAATATCACTTTACTACTTCCCCTGAGAGTTTTTAAGGGTGTCAGTACTTTGTTACAGTCAAAGGACTCAAGAGCTGTGTAGTCCACCCTCACTCAGGTAGATAAACTAAGACAAATGACTGTCCCTTTCTTGATTTCCTGTTTTGTCTTTTATGAAATATGAAGAATTGCACTGGCACCATTTGTTCAGTGCTTTAAGATTTGCCAATAGAAATACTGAATATGACCCATGCATTATTCACATACATAGAGGTTTTATCTTCCTGTGAGTAAAGGTGCTTTAAACCCACCTCAAATAACGATTGTTTTTGTAGCCTCAGGCAACTCACTTATGGCCTTTCAGAAGTTGCACTTAAATTTTCCGTTGATTTTACCTAATTTAACATCTGAGTAGCAGCATCTCTGCGATTCAGGCTGTGCCTTAAGCTCAGTTTCTTGTAAAGTAGTTGCAACAATACTTATATCTGTCCAGGCTGACTTCAGAATTCATGACTTAATGGTCAGAAAACAATTTTGGTATGAGAAGTGGTTAAAAATAACATGGTCAATTGTTTATTGAAAGGCAGAATGGTAACTTCCTGCAAATGTTTGAACACCTCAAAGTAACTGCTATAACATGAAAAGCTGAGTAATACAGTTAATTGCCCATTGCAGAGCTTTACCTTTTTGTGCCTACACATCCATAGTGTATCAATCAAGTCAATGAAGAGGTACTAAACGCACAGCAATTCTAGCTGTAGAACACTGACCATGCGTTTAACATTGAACATGTACTAATACCAGTCATGATGAACCCAAAAGGTTGTCTCCAGCATTACATCTTGAGAAAACTCCTCATCCATGTGAGTGGCTCTCTTTATCTGAGTTTGAATTCTGTTTTGCTGTATGAAATAAAGGTCCTGGTTTAATGTGGTATGAAGCTTTTAGTGATGTTAAATAGGATTGCCTTTTTACTGGAGAGAGATTAAAACATATATAATTTTGCAGTGTGTGACTCAAATATTCTATCTGTCTTTGGCTTCAATCTGCCTATTCCAGTGGCGTACCATACACCTATGAAACATACATACATGAAATGTGTACTGTTCTTCCAAAGAATATATCATGGTACATTTGATGCATAAATGCTACAAAAATTCAATACATTACTTCATTTTTTTAACTTCACTTAATGGTCCTTCTTTAAAAGGTGGAAGTATAGAGATGAACACATTCCAGTCCTTCCATGAGAAACAGTGTGTTTGTTAATATCCATACTTACAGCTTTAAAACACCCAAAATCACATGTAAGGCACCATGCCAAATTGTATTCTTTACATGGACTGTAAAACTGACTTTGCATTCCGTGTCTCCAGTGGAGAATATATATCTCAACAGAGTAGAAGGGGAAGTTAGGCTTTTTTGGCCTAACAATGGAAAGTTATGTAGTTTGTACAATATCACAGAGCTGTATTGGAGATTGATTTACATTATGATTTTGAGCCCTGATAAACCCCACAAAGCAAAGTTTATGGTAAGAAACATCAAATATGAATAGTGTTTTAGCCTAATTCCAAGTAGGATGTTAAAGAAGGAAATGACACTGGTTATAAAGACATAGCATAGAATATTACTCTTATACAGAAGACAATTCCAATGTTTCGAAAGCTAAGTATAATTCAAAGTGTGAAGATGCAAAGTAATTAAGAGAATTCTATTGGATTTTATTGCCTTTATCATAGAAACATCCTGTAAAATATTAATTGTTCTACCAAATTGATTGATGATTTGTAGCTCTTTAAGCAGACTGCCTGTCTGCTTTCACAAACACTGCTTTTTGATAGAAAATAATATCCAGGGTCTTTATTGGCTAAATAAATAAAATGGGATAAGTGGCAGGGCACTAAGGAGGGCAAAAATGTAAAAGCAGAAACTGAAAATGCCTTTGTAGCAATCTGAATTCTATTTTAAAATCTATGTTTTGATATGGCCAAGAACTGCTATAGGTGCCACATATATTTTTAAAAGTCTTCCTACTAAAAAATTCTAAAAATATCCAGAAAAAATTATAGTATTCCTTATCAAGTAATCCACCTTATTTGTTTGTTTGCTTTGTTCCTTAACATATATCCATATATTAAAATTGTTTTATTACTCTGAAACATTTTTGAACTCCTGATAGGCCACATAATGTGCATAAATTCTCTCAGGCATTATTCCCATTGGTAAAATTTCCAGGGAACAATGCCTTTAAAAGTTAGTGTTCAATATTTGTTTTGTTGTACTCATAGTGATCTGTGATTTTACTAAATAAATGTCAAGTGAAGAGCAATATTAAGGCCATACATTTATCTTTGGATTATTATTAGTATTCCCTAAAAACAGAAGTGCTAAAGAATTCATGTGTGCGCATTACCAGTAAGGTATAAACTTCATTCCACGTGCTTTGCAAAAATTCATTAGAGTCTTAGCAAAATGCTTCATTCAGAACACCTATGAAGATCTGCAAGATTTTTGTGAACTACTAATAATCAGCTGTTCTCAACATGTTTATCAAGGCTCTAACACTAGTACTTCTCTACTGGTACTTGTTCACCACCCAACTACTTTTACCTTAGTAGAATTTGCCTAAATCTGTACAGCTGCAAAATGTGTTCAAAAAAGGAATACCTTCTTTCTAAAATTTAAATAACCTCGAGACCTCATTTAAAAATGAGAAAAAGAGAATAGTACTTAAACATGTACGTTCCTCTCTTTAGTGCCACTTTGAGAGCTTTAAAAAGTCTTGATAACACTTAAAGGCAGAATGATCCTGAATGTTTTACAACACAACTGATATTTAATTAGTCTCAAATCTGTGCTAGAAAGACATGTTTGTATACCCAGAGCACTACTCTATCCAAGAGCGTGCATATTAGTGTTTATATCACCATTTCATTTCTCAGTGGTATATATTATGGAGTGCTGTGTTTGGGGCAGGGGGAGAGCAATCAATTGAAAAGGATTCTGGTGAAAGCACAGTGCAAAAAGATCATTCAAGGACAGCAACTAAAAATGTTAAGATGACACTTTGTTATTGCTGATGTTTGAAATACAAATGTTGAGATTTTAGCATTCATATTGTATGCACATGTCAACATCTGTGAATAGCTATTTTCCAGCTCTCCGTGACTCGAGTGGGGCTTGTCCTGTACAAAATCATTCCTCCAGAATATGCTCTGTCTACTTTCAGCTGAGTAATAGACCTTGCTTTCATGTTAAATAATCTAGGAATATTTATTATCTCAAGCAAGGAGTTAATATATGATTTTAATTATAAAATGCTCTTAGATAAAATATGTCAAGTTCTCAATAAATAGATGCAACTCCCAATGTCTCTGATTAGCAAAGTAAATATAATTGAAATTACTATAGTCCCTAAATTTAATTTTCTATTCAAGAACATTCCTTTACTTCTCCCACCATAATTTTTAAAAACAACTTAATACATATATTAAAGATTCCTCTGGCAATGTAAAATACCAGACTAGGTATGAAAGCATTAAATTTATTTCTTAAAAGTAAACTAGTTTCATCAGGGTTTCATGGAATTCCAGGCTCAATAAAAATATATATAGACAGAGTTCAACAAAGTTCTACTTAGACTAGAATTGTGGAGACAGTGAAGGCTAACATGAAGCACTGATGGAGAATTTATTCACCCATTTCATTTGTCCCCAAATTTTCCCAATAGATTTCTGGCTTTTGCTTGTTAACACAATTGGAGAACAAACAAAACCCCTCATGCAGTTACTATGGTTGCAAGATGAAGTTCTAATAATTAACTAATGCAGTAAGATTAAGTAGGTAGGGTTTGGGGCACTTCGTAGGAGTAGGGAAACATCTGTTTCTTTTCAAAGAGCTGATAAAAACCCCAATGTGACGTTTAACAAATGACCTTTCTATAAGAAATATCCCATTCAGCATTTTCCATTGACTATAGCTGTGTCCTGGGATCAGAATCTGGCTTCTGTTCCCCATCTTTCTGTGACGGAATTACTCAGGGCTCTTCAATCTGCAAAACTATTTGCATGGTCTCAGGTAATGTTCCTGCCCCCACCTCCACCAAATGGTTCATTTCTGTGGATGCATCTATACAGTTCACAGACACAGCATATTCAGAGTTCAAAGGGACACATAAGGCTCATCGAGTCCAACTGTTGTCCCTATGCAGGAGAGACCTAAGAATCACACCATGTGTGTGAGAACGTTGTTCAAAAGCTCCTTGAACTTTGTCAGGCTTGGTGCTGTGACAACTTCCCCAGGGAACCTGTTCCAGTGCCCAGCCACCCTCTGGGTGAGGAACCTTTTTATAATATACTTCTAATATATATAGTTGTAAACTGTAGACATATACATTAAAGAATTTACATGTGACAAAATTAGCAAAATACTTTGAAGTTCATATGCTATGTGAGTGTCAAATAACATTCACCATATTGTTAGATGAACAGGATAAAAATAAAATATCTTTTTGCACAATGAGTTAAAAGTACACAAGCTCTAAGCACTGGTCTACCTGTCACAGCTCTTCTTGTTTGCCTTGTTTATGAGTCTGCTTGTCTCATCATCTTTCCTGCTTCCTGAACAGGACGATAAAAATATCAAGAATATCTTGCAAGGAGAGGTATGTTTTCTGAGGCAAAAAGTTCCTACCATACTTGACTCCTCTTCTGAGTTTAACCTTGTGGGTGGGACCCACTTGAGGCTTTTTGAGGCCAGTCTGCAAGATGTTTATGTTGTTCTCTTCCTCAGACTTCTGTGCAATAGTTCCCTTAATAGTCCTCTTTGCACCATACCTTACGGCAGCAATAAATCGCACAGAGCACTCTTCCTCTCCATCTGTGAACATGTCACTCTGACTATACAGATATCTGATTTTTTCAGAATCCTTCAGTGAAAATATATTTCAGGTGGCAGCAGGCATTTTGCTATGGTAAAACTATTCAGCATGTGAACACTGTTAGGATGTCTGCTCTAGCAGTGTGAAGACACTTTCTTCAAATCTGAGAGATACTGGTTAAAATCTTTTCTTTACAGTATGCATAGCAGATAGCCTTTGACCAGGTACCCAAGCTTGATAGGGCTCAGATGAGAATTCCATGTTCAGCACTGAAATCCAATTTAGTTATCAATGAGTGAATAAAATTGCCTCAGTGCCTGATAGCATTTTCCAGCCTATGCCTGTAATCACCTGTATTTGGAGATGTCAAACATCTATGACCCTTAAACCTTGGTGGGACCATAACATAGGCATTTCTCTGAATCTTCCAAACATGAGACAAACAAGTACCCATCCTTAAGGCGCTTCTAATTGAGGTGACACTACAAACTGTAACAGGTCGGTATCTACATTTTATGCAGTGCTTCAATATTTGGGTGCACATCCAAGATACCAGAGCCCTGTGATGAATCTCACTCGTCTGCAGCTCTCAAGATGATATGAATTTCAGCAGTTTCCAGTATGTAAGAGATATATGTGCTGTGAACAGTGAAGACTGCTACACATAAATGTTTTAATGGGACACCAGTGCCTAGTGCCTTATTGTGCTTTAGCTCCCCAACAGCAAAATGATGAAGCAGAATTTTGTTAATATACAAGAGTGTGGCGAGGATACACCACATAAACCTTTGAGGGGTGCAGATGTTCAGGCAGTGCTAATATAATCCCTCTAGGAAACCTGTTATTTGCTTGAATATTTTCATGACTGATGATTGAATCTGCAATGCCTTTGTTTTCAGATACATTTTTTTTGGATTTAGAAGGTAAGCTGCTGATGTGGAGATAGATTCTTGGCATTCTCAGTATTATGCCCCTGAACTTTGAGGTACTTGGAAAAACACGTCTCTTTCAGCTATGTCACTTACATTTGCCTGGTTTTATGTTATTCCAATAAGAGTTTCTATGTAAAAAAGGTCCTTCCAGGAATTTCATTAAGGTATTGGGAAACCCAGTGTACTGGAGCTGAACTTTATTCCCAGAACTATCAGCAATCTGTCAGTGGCAAGGTTTCCTGGAATGATATCAAAAACGTTGCCTGTGATAGTGAAAGGAATGGTGTTAGTCCCTCTCCAGCAAATTGTATTTAAGTGTAGTTTGCTGGGAAAGTGACAATTGTTTAGAAACCCCAGAGGCATAGGTACATTACTAAATCTTAGACAGCTAGACAGATCCTAAAGATTGGAACTGCTGAATAATAAGGCTTTCTGGTACATCCATAAATTTACACAGTGGTGGAATTTGAGTAGAGGGAAGACTGAGGTGAGAATGAAGGTAAGTCTACATCTCTTCCAGCTAACAACTGACAAAAAAATTGCAATACATATATTTCCAAATAATTGTTAGGCATGAATTGATGGCAAATAAAGCAAGTAAAAAACTCAAGCTTCTTCTTTTGTATCCTTTCTTTTTGTTGCAAAATAGAATGAATGACTCAAACTGAAGTCTTTTTATGGAATGAAATTTGCAACAAAAAGGATCTGTTCAGAAAAAAATGCAATATTTTATTCTGAAAAATTAGAAGACCTGTTCATGAATATGAAACAAATGTGAAACAAAATATTTTGACATTAGTGAAGTTAATGTTTTCACACTAGTGATATGAATGATAAAGTCATAAGGCTTCCCTTTGCCACTAATTTTGTGATCAATATGACACATTTCTGAAAAACTATTTAAGTACTGAAAACCCAACATTTTCTGCAGGATTTTGGTTTATTTTTAGCCCTCTCTGGCTTAAAAAAAATAATCTGGAAATAATCATAGAAACTACTCTTTTTGCCTAATTAATTCCTGGAATAAAAATGTGCTTATATATGTTAAGTCCTAAACAGTGTCAGCCGTGAGAATGCTAGGGAAGTTTCTTCAGAAAAGCAAAAAAACAGGAACAACTTAAGGAGATAACAGTGGGAGAGAAAAAGTTGGATCCAAGATCCAGTAGTCTCAGAGAGGTTGATTTCTCAATCTTATTCTCAGCCTTTTCACATATTTGCTCTATTTGGCACTAAACTATCAAAGCAGGGATTTTCATCCAAGTGGTATTCTTGACTGTTACCATCCAAATTTATATATTTAAGAACTGAATGTCTCTTCACAGTCTCTACTCAGAATGGTTTTCAATTAGCACATAGTGGCTATGATAGCAGAATAAAGGCTAAAATAAAAGTCATCATTTCGCTTTTTCTCCTTTATATTATGGCAAATGATCATTGTTTGGGAGATCTTTGATTCTATATATTTAAAAGTACACTGTGATTTATTCCAAGCAGAACACAGTCTGAAGGATGAGAGATCTGTTACCTCTGTGATTGCCTTTGTTTTGCATAATGTAATTAAATAGATGAGTGTCAAAATAAGGATGTTGTGTGATGAGTCCACTAATTGTACTAGTTGCATTTATTTTCATTATTTTACAGTGCAAATTAATTTGTGAATGCAGATTCTTTACACCTTCTTTAACTGTGGTAATGACTCTCATACAGTGGAGTAAAATAATGCAGAACAAGGTTGACTGAATAAGACTGAGGCAAAGAAGGAATTCAGTACTACAGCCCTTTCCAAGCCCTGTGTATCCAGATCCCTGTTTCAGTTATGGACCCACATCTTCCCTAGCCTTTCTGTTGTACTTATATATGTTCATATTCTTGTCTACTTATGGAAGTAATCCTTGTCTTTCCCAGATTATTCGATGTTCCTTGTCAGATTCAATTCCAGTTGGATTTTACTTTTCCTAATTATTCCTGGATGCTCAGATGATGTCTCTATATTCTTCCCAGCTTGCACATCCTTTCTTCCATTCTCTGTATGTTCCCTTTTTGAGTCCAAGTTTGCCTAGTAGCTCTTTATTCATCCATGCAGGTAGGTCTCCTGGCATTTTAGTCGGATTTTAGAGGATGTAATCCTTGAATATTAACTGGTTTTCTTGGACCCGTCTTCCCTGGAGTCTTATCCCAAGGGATTTTTTTCATAAGATCTTCGAAGAAGTCAAAATCCATCTCTCAAAGTCCAGGGCTGTGTCCTGGTTTTAGCCAGGATGGAGTTAATCTTCTCAGTGGCTGGTGTAGTGCAGTGTTTTGGATTCAGAGTGATAATATACTGTTATTTTGGTTTTGCTGGATTGTGTTTATCCTAAGCCAAGGACATTTTCTTGCTTGTGTCTTATGCTCTGCCAGTGAGAAGATACACAGGAAATTGGGAGGGAGCATAGCTGGGACAGGTGACTTGAACTAGCCAAAGGGATATTCCCCACCATGGCACGTCATGCCCAGTATACAAGCAGGAGGGCCGATCCAGGGGGAGGTTCGGGGTTGCGCCAGTCTGTGGGTGGTGAGCAATTGTTTTGTACATCACTGATTTTGTTCTTTTCATTATCTGTTAGCATTGTAGCTCATCCTACTCTTTCTTATTATTAAACTGTTGTTATCTCAACCCACATACTTGTTCTCCTCCCCATTCCTCCGGGTTGGTGGGGGGAAAAGGGGGAAGGAGGGAGTATAAGCGGCTGCATGGTTCTTGGCTGCTGGCTGAGGTTAAATGATGACAGCTGTGATCTTGCTTTTTACACCTTTTTCTCCCCCTTCAGGTTCATGAACTCCACCATTTCATGGCCACTACAGCTAAGGATGCCTTTGACCTTCACATCCTCACAGAGCCTCAACTTTGGTGAGTATGTGGCCCAGAAGAGCACCTCTTCTTTCTGTGTCATTTGTCACCTAGAGGAGCAACTTGTCAATGATGCATTCCAAGAATCTCCTGGATTGCTTATGTCCATCTGCCCAGCAGATACTGGAGTAGTTGAAGTCCACCATGAAAACAAGGGCCTGTGAACATGAAGGTACTCTTATTTGTCTGTAGATGGCCTCATCCCTTTGTTCTTCCTGGTCAGCTAGCCTGATGACAACTACAATGTCACTCTTACCTGCCTTCTCTTAAATCTGTATTCATAAGTTCTCAGTTGGCTCATTATCCATCTGCAGAAAGAATGGATCCTATGAGTCTACATTTCTATATATTACTATACACAAACTCTTCAACTTTGGGGCTATGCAACTTCTTTTCTCACACTGATGTATGATGAGGAGCTTATTTCCATTCTCCTTGTGCTCTATATGTCAAAGGGGTTTTTTTTGCGATTTTGTTTCTAAATCCCTTTTGCTCCCATGGTTAATGAAGTTCATTTAATTTTGTCATCTGGTTTCATCTCAGAGCTCAACTAATACGAATGCTTCCTTGACACTGATATAGGATAATAGCCAATGGAAGTCACAATTGCTGCAAGCCCTCAGGTAACCTGCATGTGTGTGTGTGTATGTGTGTGTGTGTGTTTCACCATTCAATGTAGCCCACTATGTTCTACCATTTATATTATTTCGATAGTGATAAATAATTCCCATATGTGCCTTAGGATCCTTAATAATAATAGTAGTATATATTGCTTTTAGCTTGTACTCTTTCCAAAGTGAATTTTTTTAAAAGAGCACTTTAGAGTTTAAGTAGATTCTGAGTCAGAGTTTTCATTCAGCATGATGCTTACCTGGCTGTTGAAATTTAAGCAGGTATTTGAGAAATATGCTGAAGCAAAGTGTGTTACTTTAATTCCATTTCATTAGAGTCAGAGTACTGTAAAAAAGGAATAAAGCAGCAACAAATTAACCTCTAAATGACAAACACATGTCTCTGTAATAGAAAAAGATAAAGTATGCCAGTTTTTTATGATTGCAAGTAATTGGGAATATGATTTCAATATAATTATAAGTAATTTAGCACTTTCCAAATTGTGCAACAATAGAAGATCATCAAACTAATTAATCTGAAATATTCCAGTTCCTCTACTTTTGCAATAAATTTAGATAATTTCAATCCTTAATTGAACATGTAAGAAACCTATTTTATTTGACCTTCATTATATGTATTCCAGGTATCATTATAATTCTCCAGACTTTCTGAAAGTTTTAACAAAAATATCAGCAAGAGCATTGGTGAAGATCATGACAAATTGTACCCTGCTGTTCCATCTATTCCTCACATGAAATGCATGAGATAATGATGGATATTAAAGAATCTAACCATAAAGGCTTAAGAAAAGCCTGGATTCTATGATATGAAATCTTGAGGTAATAGAGTATAGGCATACTATAGACATTCTAGACTTTGTGTAATATATTGATTGGTTTGATAGAAGGCAATTTGTATTATTGCTATTTGTATTGCTGGTTTGATGAAGAACTTAATAACAGTGTTAATAGACTAATGTTAGTATATTTAAAACAAATAGCTTAATTTTATTACTTTGGTAATTGCAGCTTCTGTTATTATTGTGTTTTCATAATATAGCAAGTCTGTTTCAATGGCTTAAGCCATCTGTTTCTTGAAGCTGTTATTTTCAAGATCTATTAAATTTTTTTCTGTTTACTGTTTGTATTATACAACATTCCTAATGAGAAAATTATATTCATTCATGTATTCCTTTCTCATAATTTTTAGCAGATATCATATACTTCTGATATGATAATGCTTAAAATATGAGGCTTCTTCAAAGTAAAATGTTAGTACCGATCATTAAAATCAGCTTTAACTCATGTCTGGTCTGAAGGGCATAAAATCAAGTGAGAGAAGCAGAAATGGGGGATGATGATGATAGAAAAGGGGTCAAATAATCAAGCATGCAATGACATCCAAGTAACAGGAGATACCAGTAGGCAAATACTTTCTTGGCTATAATCTCTGGTTGCTTGACTAGCTTACTTTATATTTTAATGTTAAAATATGCTATATTGTCCATCATCTTGTTTATAGCCATAGATAGCATCCATAGCGGGATAAGCCTGCTAATAGAACCTTTCTCTTCTAACTATTTAAAATACATAAGAAAGTAAAATAGATGAACAGCAGTTTTCAAATCAAATTTGAATTAAGGAACTATTATGAGAACATTTGAGATCTAGGTAGATTTTGCAAAATAGGAGAAGAGCAGACAAAATTTTTCAGATCTTAAAAATACATGCTCTATTTCTTCACAGAGTTGCAGTACACAATTGCGTGATTCCACTAGCTTTTCTTGAGCCTTATGAAATGAAAGAACATTTAAATGTGAGGACCACTATGCATACACAAGAAGATACCAAAACTGGAATAAGATGAGAAGGAAAACATAAAAAAAGGCAATGCAAAGAAAGAAAGGAAAAATATTAAAAAACTTCAAATTTGTGCCCTGAAGAAGATGAAATAGAAAGGTACAACGAACCTGATGTGGTCAGATCAAGGGCTGGGTCAGCAGCTCCATTTTGTTTGAGCTGGTGAGTATTGGGAGGCATGTGAAAGATATTTTGCTAAGTAAGAGAGAAGATGAATGAAACTTTGCTTTCAAGACAAAGACAAAAAGATTGGTCTTAAAAGTATTGTGAGATGGAAAAGGTCTAGTGCTTTAGGTATACGACATTTACAAGAGCTGAAATATTTTCTACGATTTCAGCTCAGTATTTTCAGAATCTTACAGCTCAATTCTATTATAAAAAGAAGTTCTTTGACTGTATCTATGTCTGATATTCCAGTGACATCTATAGCACAGAAATCTATATCTGTATGAGCCAACTTATTTAATATAGTCAATAGAGTTTTGGGATTATGCATCTCTTAATGAAACTGACATTTAAATAGGTTTGATGAATCATAAAACAGACACAAAAATATTTTCTTCACCAACTACAAAGAGAAAAAAGATTTGCCATTTGGAATGACTAAATGGTTCATGTATTCACAGTAGCTTTGGAAATTAATAATGCATCTCAGTAAAGTGCTGAAATGAATCTAAATATGAGATACTCACTTGAAAGCCACGTTTATTTTAAGTGTATCTAATTAATGAGAAAACTAAAATAACTCAGTTATCAGGCATATATTTGGTCATATATACCAGACTCCCTTTGGTAAAATAGTAGTTGAAAGGATTTAAATCCACGTGAAGGAAGGAAGAGTAAAGAATTAACAAGGTCCTAGAATTATAAATTTCTAAAATGAAAAAACCCCACCTTAATTAAGCTCATGATACCATAACTCTTTTTCCTCTCACAAAAATATTGCTTTTCATTATTCCTGTAATGTTTTAATGGCACAGCATGGCCCTAAGAAACAGTTTACCATTTAATATGCTTAACATGCCAAGCTTCAGTTACATGCTACACTTGTCACTACCTTCTTTAATTTAGCATAGATATCAAAAGGAAAGAACATATCAGCAGAATATTTTTGGCAGAAGATTTTGAATAACACATTCTCTTGCAATGCAGGCATATAACACAACTGAGTATCCCTCTGCTTAGCTGTGATCATACCACAATTTCCAGAAAAAGAAGCATAACATTATAAAAGCATAATCTTTCAGTGAACACTTGAGAATGACATGTTAAATATATTTGCATGGCTTAGAGAATAAACACCCTTGAATGGAAGATTAAGTTAAAGAGATAATTTTAAAGCACTAACTAAACATCTAGTCTAAGGTATGGTTATCTATCTTCTCTCCCTTGAGTCAACAAGAACCTACACAGATAGTGATAAATAGATAGATATAGTGAGTGGGTAAGTAGCAAAAGTAGTCTAGATGCATCTGTCCTAAAGGATGGACTAAGTGACTAGGATTATTAATGCAATAAATAATCCCAAATGAAACAACTATAATTAGATATCAGTTTCTGGTTGTTTCCTCCTCATCCTTTAGACTGTATATCTGCAATTCTATAATGTCTTGTTCTTGTGCTTTCTCAAGCTGGTCAAAATTGGAAATGCAAGATACCCAAAATATTTAGCAATTACAAGTGGATTTTATCCAGACTGCTGTCTGTAGGAAGGCATGGTCTACTGAAACCATGGGTTTATTTGTACCCTGTGGGTGGTTTGATTAAGAATCATCACAGGCTAATATTTGTAAGAGAATCAGGCTGAAATGTTCTGTAAATTTAGAATTTATATTTCCTCTTTCAAATGCAGACAGCAACTTTACTAAACAGACACAAAATGAACCACGGGAATTATCATGTTCATTTAATAACACACCTCTGTGAATATTGAAAGTATATTTTTTGGTTGAAATTCACTTGAATGACTAATAAGGGCCCACATCTTGCTCTGTCTCTGTTATAGTCCAAGAAAGGTGAAAGCATGTCATTTACTGGGTCTGTGAAACCTGGCTGCCTGGATCAAGGTGACTCATTTTCTAACACTTACTGTCTCAACAGAAAGGGGAAGTAACCTGAGCCCTTCTCAGAAAAAGATCTATTCATGAAAGCAATTTTCTTCCACTCCAGAATAAGGTTCATTTCAGTCTTCAACAAGCTCTTTATCCAAATGTTATTCTATTCATAGGTGTGAGGCTACCTTAAGTGAAAAAAATGAGAGACATTGAAAAACTTTGTATGAAATGGCCTGATATTTGCCTTGCTGCTTTCACTGTGTACAATGAATGTTCGAGATATTATTGAGACCCATGACTGGATTCTATCCTGCAGCACTTCTCTCTTTTAAAATCCATGTTGTGAGGATTTTCTCCACATCTCAAATCTCTCCCATCTAAAGCTTAGAGATATATATCAAAAAAATTAATGGAAAATATATTGTATGACAACTCATGATTATGTGTAAAATATGTATGCATTCTCTGCCCAATAGAATTACTGAACATCAGTCTTTTTTCCCAGTGCTGGCACTGCAAATAAGGAACTGACCTATTAAAGTCATCAGAGTCAAACACAGGAAGAGCTTGTTAGCGTGGAAAACACATAATCGCTGGATGATTATATGCGGTGCTTTTATTGAAGAGCTCTGGGAATCAGGGGTACAGACAAACCCAAATCTGACTCCGACATGTATTTGAGATGGATACATTTTATACCCTTACTTTACATTACATAACTATAATCATACATTAATCATTACTTTGCTATTGCTCCCTTGTGTGTATATTGATTTCACCCAAGCATGAGTTCGAGTTTCTTTTCCCATATATTGCTGTATAGTTCCCTATTATACAGGTGGGTACATACAGGTAGGTACACAGGTGTATGTACACTGGTAGGTACACAGGTGTAGGTTCAGTTCGTTCTACTAAGACAATGCTCATTCTCGTCACTAAGGCCTACTTTGGCTACCATGATTTTAGAAACATTTTAGCCCCATGTTATCAAGCTGATGTGACAGGATAATTGTGTCCTTTATCATTTTCTACCTTATGCACAAAAGTATTTTCATTATTAATCTAAATTCATTAATGCCCCTGGATTTTGGATGTTGTACACAGAGTCAGCATAAGTTTATAAAAAATTAGTGGTCCAATGGGACACACCTCTTGTATTGTATCCATGAAAAACTGCTGTGAGCCCTGATTATGTTTCACTGCCCTCCTATCAATTTAATGATATTTACTGCCATCACTTGTAATGGTACTATTGTTCTCAAAATATCATGTCCTTTTGCATCCTGTGTGTTATTTTGCTGCTTATGAAGATGCTTTCTTTCTAGCAAATCTTTCCTATTATATTGCTAGATTTCTGTAAAGGCTTATTTCTGCTCTGCTGTTGAGCAATTTCACTTGTAGCTGAGATTAATGAGAGCACTCAACATCTTCAGCAAAAGTTCTGTGCTTTGCAGGATTGATCCTTTTGTTGTTTCCTTGCAGGATTGATCCTTTTGTTGCTTCCTCTCTTCTTCCTCCAGTCATTTCTATGCTACTATAGAGCAGAGAAGGGTCAACTCCTCCTCCAGCTCCTTTTCACTACTCTTTCATTTGCAGAAGGTTCTGCAAAAGACAGAAAAATATCTGTATAGCATGTGAGCAATGCTCTCCTATTGCATATGACCCTCCAATCTCCTACTTATATGTTCAAGCGTAAAGGGGGTTTCTGATTGTGACATACTACCATTTTGAAAAATGTCCTGTAGATTAATGCAGATCAGTTAAATGTATTGAGCAGAAAATGCACTGGTCTGAGTCGGGGAGGGACCACATATTTTCGAAAGACAGGGTAAGAAAACTTTGTTCTTGGCTTTCTGTCATCACAGACATGTGCTTGCATACCTGCTCATTTCTGAGATGGCCCAAAAAGCCATCTGATTTGTTTCAGTTATGAAATTTTTTAAAATTCACATTCCAATAAAAAAATTCTGATTCTAAATAAAGATTTGATGTTATCTATCAGTAGGCTCACATAACATGTTTTTTGAGGGGAAAAAAATCCCTCCAACCCCTCCCCCAAAATGTTCTGAAATGTGATCAGGGACTAATAACTTGTGACACTATATGTAAGATGTATTTCATGTTTCTTTTCAATATATCTCATCTTTTATTTAGGAAATTATGATCAAGACTAAGGTTTCCTTCATTTCTCTGTAGGAAGATTTGTCTTTGGTTTGTAAAGAATGTGTGCTCCACAGAGGCAATAAAATTTGAATTATTTTGTTGTGTACTCAAAAGAGCGAATATTTTATGCTTTCGCTGAATTTCCAAAATGTTCTCAGCAGTTTTATCATCCATATAAAATGCCTGGTGTTGTACATTGTATGGAAAATTTCCATATGGAAAACTACTAAATGGAAGTTTATGAGTGTTTTAGTAATCCTGGTTCTGGAAGGCAGATTTGAAGAACTGTGGTTTTGCAGTACTAGGAAACAGGTATGCCATTTCAAAACTGGGTAAGTGGCATACTAATCAGGATTCTTTCAAACAGATCATGTCAGGCTTACTCCATGTATCTACAAACTTCACCATATCATTGTACGCATTGCGCTGTTAAACTAATGGATCAGTTTTTAAGTAGAAGGATGTCAGGCCAGTGTCCTAGTACATATCTGAATTGCTTACTAAAGCCTTACAAAGGTAAAAATGAACCCAAGGTTATTTGGTACTTCTACAGTCTCTTTCCTAGATATTCAGATGCTTATGTTTGCTTTTATTGGAGAAGTACTACTTTATGTGCAGTAGCTCAAGCTCAGTGAGTGGATTGTCAGTGTCAACTGTTTTCCTTTGCTGCCTTAACTCCTTTCATGTAGCTAGGCATCTGAGAGACACAGAAAATCTATTTTAAAATCTACAGTGATTGCACAGATATTTGCACAATCTTCTGCTGTTCTGCATATTTATCTTTGACCTTCGGCAGTTACCAAGTACATAATTCTCCATCTTGCTTAAAATGAAACACTCAGGAGATGAAAAGAGGACTCCAATAAGTCTAAGTTACATGCATGACCTACCTGGAGAGCCGGTGAGGGACAGAATAGCCTTTCTTTGTGGAAGTGTTCTCATTTCTAATTTATTTCAGTTAATATTCATCTGAAAATTGCAAAAGTGAAGTCTTGCTGCTTACGGTCAGAGCATAGTACAAGACCATAAATATACCAGTGAATTAAATCTTTGAAAAAATCTCCCTCAGCTTTTCACAATATTCTTTCAAAGAATAAGGCTATTCATATTTATTTTTAAATTTCTGTAGGATGGGCCAAGTGCAAAATTATAATTGTACTTCTTTTAAATATACACAGCAGTCAAAGAACTCAAGGGCTATTGAAATGAAGCTCATCCTTTGCCTTCCATGGTCCCTTTTTATTGTTTCCCTGCCTCATACACAGTAAAGCATTTGGCAATGTACTTTTAAGTCTTAAGATGGGAGTTTTCTCAGAGCAGAGGAAGCTGAGTGTCATCCATTTTATTCCTTTCTCATAAAAATGTGTGACAGTTTCTCTTCGCCAGTTAGGCCTCAGCTTTTTATCATCACCTTGGAAATCAACTGGCAATCAATACAGATTATAAATCACAGGTGTAATATACTATAATGAAAAAATATTGTCTAAATAATTAGGCAGCAGCATTCCTTCCTTGCTCTGTTTTCTGCAGAGTTAAGATATACAGAGTATATATGTGCACAGTGAACTTCTGCAATGAAGTCAAATGCACAGATGAAGTGAAATGTGTATAGAAAAAAAAAGGCAGAGAGAGAATAAAGAATATATGTCAGTCATTTCTTTTGTGAGTCATTGCACTATGTGGAAATAGCTACAGAAATAATAAGACAAGATGCAGGCATACTTCACAAAAGAAGCTGTAGAAAATTGTCCCTAACAAGTGATGGTATAACACAGTGTTTTGGTTTGAATGGCAAAGCAATTACATATGTCCTTAAGTTTGTGTATGCTGTTCACTATTCAGCAAGTGCTTAACTCCATGTTTAAGGTCAAATATATGTGTAAGTCCCACAAATTCAAACCCACATCAGTATCATACAATTATAATGAGAAGCCTTTCGGTTTTAGCAAGTAAATAGATGTTGGGCAGTTTGAAAGCACTTTTGCTGTTTTTTCAACAAATGTGTTTCTATAGACACATCACAAACAAAGATTTCTGTGCTAAATATTTGGGGGAAAAAATCTTATTTCTTACCACAAGCACCACAAAATCACAGCATGGTTGAGGTTGGAAGGGGCCTCTGAAGAACATCTGGTCCAACCCCTGCTCAAGCAGGGCCACTTAAAGCAGGTGTTCCACACCCATGGTCAGATAGCTCCAAGGATGGAGAATCTACAACCTCCCTGTGCAAGCTGCACCAGTGCTCAGCCACCTCCACAGGGAAAAAAGTGTTTCTTGATGTTCAGAGGGAACCTTCTGTGTTTCAGTTTGTGCCTGTTACCTCTGGTCCTGTCACTGAGAACGACCAAGAGGAGCCCAAGTCCATCCTCACAACACTCTCCCTTCAAATGTTTGTATGTATTGATGTCATTACCCTGAGCCTTCTCTTCTTCAGCCTGAATAGTCCCTGCTCTCTCAGCTTTTCCTCACAGGGAAAGACGTTCCAGTCCCTTCAACAACTTTGTGGCCCTTCATTGGACTCTCTTCAGTATGTCCATGTCCAGAATTGGACACACAACTTGTGGTGTGACCTCATCAATGCTGAGTAGAAGGGAAGGATCACCTCTTCAGCTTGCTGAAAATACCTTGTCAAATGCAGCCCAGGATACTATTCACCTTCTTTGCAACAAGAGCATATTGCTGGCTCATGCTCAACCAGGTGTCCACCAAGACCTGCAGGTCCTTTTCTGTCAAACTGTTTTCCATCTGGGTGTTGTGTTGTTGTTCCCCTCCAAAGATTTCAGGGTTTGGACACAATAAAATTTATTATAGATTTTCATTGAAGGTCAGTAGTTATAGAGAGTATTTTTTAAAAACTCTTACAAGTAGTAAGTACCTGAATTTTAGGCAAAAAATCTGTTTCAAACACATCTAATATATAACTGTTCAGGTGAGGATGGACAAACTCTAAAAACCTTAACAGTTGAATTTTATTCTGAAACACTACAAGATTATTCAAACCTTATATGCATTTGTCCACAAATTCCACCCAGGAATGTTAATGATATTTGTTACACCATTATGTAAATTTTCCTTTCAGGAAGTTCAAGGAATATGATATTTTTACATTGAAAAGGCAGTTGAAACTTCTCTCATCTTTTGATAGACGTTTTAGTGAAAGAAAGCTTTGGTTTTATCTATACCAATATGATCATCTTAAATTCTTATCTTGGGGGTTCCATCCTGAAGCTCCAGTGCTGAATATCACCTATTTTGCATGCCAGACATGATATAAATGATTTTGTCTCTCTTCTTTGTAAAGGTGTGATGGTGTTCCTGACTTGATCATTTTTGGTGCTTTCTTGAAAGTTTTTGAACCAGCCCTTTAGAGGTGAAGGATGCTGGTGATACCAGAATGGGGCTTATACTAGAATTTTGTAATGAGGAAAGGTGTGATTTCTTACATCTGTCCAAGTGTGCAAAATATTCGGTTGTTGCTTTAGACTGTAACCATTAGAGGACATGAACACCTTTGCATATGATTTATAAATCTTTAAAAAATATTACATCTGAAATGAGAATTTTGAGAACTATAATAGTAATAATAGTGATAATAACAGTAATAATAGAACTAATAATTCTCACATCTATTAAATTAAATGGTAACTATGATGATAAAGAGGATTACATTTTCTACTAAAATTATGCAATTATATTGGAGAGAGACAAGAGGAAATTATGTCTGATATCTGAGGTCTGACTGTAATGAATAAAAACTTCAAAACATGAAAGAATTGCAATTGGAGTTCATAAAAAGCCTTTGACAACATCCTGGGGTAAGAAATGCGTTCCATTTTTCAAGAAGAGATTGTGGATTGGTGCTTTCTGCAGATATAAAAAAATTAGAATTATCTGTACTCTTCTTTTGCCAGTTTTGTATCCAAATAAACACATTGCTTCTGATGTTCTATTGGTTGAGATAATGTGTGGTATATTAGTCAAATTGACTATATAAAATATGAAGTTTATTTCTCATGTAAGAGAAATGGGAAACATCTAAAATTATTTTAGTGTGTTTGCCACAGGAGGATTTTTAAAATATGGAAATGTGTGAAAAATAAAGAGTAAAGTACAATGTAGAAATGTAATATTCCTTATGTGTTATTTAAAAAAAGTATCAGGGAAAATAACAGTATATTGGTGCAATGCATCATTTATTTTGTGTTTGAATTTTTAAAATGTGTTTGGGTATTCTCTCTACAGGATCCTGTGAGTGGTCATAAAAATGGAATAGATATTAAGTTGTTTGACCAAAAGAAAGCTTAAAATGATATTAGAATTTATTTGTGTTTGTTGTCATTAATATTAATGTGCAATTGTATTGCATCAAGAGTACTTAATGGAACAGGACTAAGTTTGCTGGATGCTGTATAAACACGGAGAAACTTGACATTTTCCATGCTCTAATCAGAAGGCAAAGAAACCGATATGTAGATCTGTGATCTTTGCCGGGGGAGGAGGGAGAATTCCAAGCTTCTGGCACATAAGGCATTAGACTCCCATAAATCACAAGCAATCCATTCAGTTAAAGACAGTCAAACAAAAATGAGTTGACACGTGTGCTCAGGTAATTAATTATATGAAATTATTACCATTCCTTTGAGGGGGAGGTAAATGGAATAGGATTGAATAGACACTGAGAACAATTCCTATAGTCAAGGCAGTGGTTAAAACATAAGAACTATTTTGTGATATGTTCAGAGGTGAAACTTGTAGGGATGGTGAAGGTACAGGAGCACAAGTGCTATGAGGAGAGGCTGAGGGAGCTGGGATTGTTTAGGATGAAGAGGAGGCTCAGGGATGACCTCATCACCTTCTGGAACTACCTGAAAGGAGATTGTAGTCAGGAGGGGATTGGTCTCTTCTCCCAGGCAACTAGCAGTAGAACAAGAGGGCACAGACTCAAGTTCTGCCAAGGGAGGTTTAGCTTGGATATTAGGAAGAGACTTTTTACAGAAAGAGTGATCAGACATTGGAATGGGCTGCCCAGGGAGGTGGTGAATTCACCATCCCTGGAGGTTTTCAAAATGAGACTGGATGTGGCACTTGGTGCCATGGTCTAATAATGACGGTAGGGTTGGATTTGGTGATCTTTGAGGTCTCTTCCAACCCAGTTGAGTCTATGATTCTATGATGCACCCAAGTAAATATTTTGGCTCCAAATGCAAAAAAAGTCTGGAGCATCTACCAATTAGATACTAGATTGACTACCTTATATGTACCAAACCTCAAGAGTGGAAGGGAGGCTGTCTGTTCCAACATATGTCTTGAGAACAGCTGATGGACAAAATTATTAAGCGATGTAAGAGCATGGCCAGCCTCTCCAACTGCTCCTGCCCAGGGCCTTTCCTGCCTGGCCACTGAAGCTCAGTCCAGGGACCCAAGGTCTCAGGGTCTCAGTTCAGGATGAAGGATGCAGCTGCCACTTTCCTGTTTGCAGATTCAGCTAGTAGTGAAGCCGAGTTTGTATCCCAGAGTCAGATGCACAGGGACACACAAGCAGGACACTGGCACAACCAGCTGCAGACAAAGTGCTGCCTTCAACAGTGTGCACAGACATACACACACACACACACACACACACACACACACACACACAGGGTTCATGTGAACACAAGCACTGAGAAGCAATCCCCCTCCCTCAGGCTGGCAGAGGTACAAGGTAGCTAGTGCTGGTGCAAACACACAACACTCCAGGTTTACAAGCACACACATGTTTGTGGATATCCTAAGTACTGGCATGGCTCCTCTGTTTGTCTACCACCCTTGCCCACATCCTACTCCTCCTTCCATTCCACAGGTCCCCTCTTTGCCAGCTGGTCCATCCCAGTGCTTGCTGCACACAGGCAGCACTTACACACTCATCCCACAGCCTCCCCCCCCCCTTGCTATCTGGTCTAGACTGAGGTTTGCCAGCTAATATACACTTGCACCCCACACACCCCCAGTCTGGGGAAGATACAGGCACTTGGTTCCCCCAGCAGCTGGCACCTGGCACACAGACTGTATGCTGTGGTCCTGTTTCAGCCACCAGCACTGACCCCTTCACTCACTCACTCACTCACATCTATTCCCCAGTATCTGCTTTTGGGACATGCATTGTTCCCACCCTACAGTTAGGTGTTAAACAGCCTACTCACTCCAGTCATTGACACTGAGACCCCACTCACTTCCATAGCTGACTCCACAGGTCATTCTGGTCTGACTCCAGGACCTAGCAGCAATTTTCACTTGCAGACATACAGGCCTTACTTGTAGCTGGCACCTAGTCCTTGCAACACGCACACACAGAGGATAGAGTGGGATTATGCAGAGAGGTAGTAAAGAGAAAGATTTAATAAGAAGATAGGACTGACTGCAGTGATCAGGTGCAGAACTCAGCCAGATAAGCACACTGACTGGTAGTTTTACACAGGACTAGCCCCTTTCATACACTTTTATGTCTACTTCCCTTTTTGTTCCTGCTGGTTCCCTCTTCTCCCTGTGCATCCCTCATAGATTTGTACAGCTCTATAGATTCTCCACCCCTCCCAGTGTGAGATCCCCCTGGTTTGCAGTCTTACCAGTTACAAGGTTCAGGCTGAGTTTCCTGGAATTTGCATCCCTACTTTCTTGATAGCTCATCAATTAGTATGAGTGGTAAAGTTTGTTTCTTGTCATTATCTCAATGTTTGTTTTGCCATGATCATGTCTCTATGTTTTGTTTCTGATTTCCTCTTTTCCCCTTTACTTTCCCAACTGACAAGATTCCTGATTAGATAATCTCTCTGGAATAAATATTCTCACACTCTCATGCCCTCATCAATTAGCATGATTGAACAGTTTGGTTGTGGTTACTGCCTCCCTTGCTATTTGTAGGTGAGGTTTGTGTCCTTGTATGTTCTTGTTTGTGGCTTTCTACTCTACTTATCCCTTGTGGCGTTGGAAAATGTCCTTGATCAGGCACCTTAAAAAAGCAGACTCTCCTTCCACATACCCTTACAGGAACATATGAAAGCAGTTATTTGGCTGCCTGGTTCCACTGGGACTCAGGCTTGAGATTCAGCAAAAGAACTTGTAGATTTCTTGGTCAAAATTAAGAGGCTTCCCAAAACACTTCCCTGCCTCTTTAAGGTCTGAAAATTCATAGGTAGTCAGTAAATATCAATGTTTGTGTGCACCTGTGTGCAGTATCTGCCAAAATTTGTGACACTTTAAAAATCTGATTAATAACTTAGAACATATAGTAGCCCATTACAGTAATAGCCAGATGATATAACTTCATATTGATACAAAAAGTCTCTCAAGTCAGAAGGTATAGCAACAGTGTATTTGACGGCTTGAAGACATCATTTGCAAACATATAAATTCCAGTTGACCCTTTCTCAATGGAGTCAGGCAGTCGTGAAGTCTGGTTGCTTTTTCCCTAGGGCCCATGCTCAGATTTCTATCCTGCCTTCGTAATGAAGGTGCTGCACATTGCAACCAGGAGGAAGATGATTGCATCAAGCACAAAGGTATTCCATAGCATATATCAATATTATCACAAACACACGTTAACACAGATTTCATTTCTGCTTTTGCACCTATGGATGGAACAAATATTTTCATCCTTTTGCTTCTTCATTTTGGTGCTTTATATTTCTGACAGGCAGGAGGGAAAAACAGAGACAGGTGGAATAATTAGAAGATAATTTTCGTTTTTCCAAATGCTTCACCAGTTTGAAGCACAGTATTAAAACTGCCACAATATGGTACTTTTGTGCAAGGTATTCTTGATGGCATTGTTAATAACTTTGGTTAAAAGTAGGTTCTGCAAGAGACAGTAAATGTCATTCATAACTTGCCGTTATATGATCATGAAAAAGATTATTGTTTCTACTAAGAAATATTAGTATGGATGAACTGCATTGTGGTAATGCATTTCTTACTGTGAGGAGCTGTTATGTTATAACTACGGAATTCTCATCCAGGTGTAGGTAAATTTAAAGCCATGAAAGAAATTCTTATGTCATATCCTAATCTGCACTCAAGTCTTCATAATTACATGACCCACTGCCTCAGATAAGCCAAATATGTCAGTCTTTAATTTTAAACTTTATACAAATCTGTGATTTTTGAATAAAAGTATTAATGACCCAAATACTGAAACTGTATAGTTCCTTCACTTTGAAATGCATAGGTCCTTCATGCTAAAGTACAAAACAGCTAACTAGTCAGTCTCCCATTACTCCCATTCAAAGTATAAATTATGGGTATTGTCCTTCTTCACCTCCCAGTTTGTACCACCACATTTCCATTTGGTCAAATGGAAGGAGTTTACCTAGAAAGAGTTTTATCAGGCTCACTCTTTGCAGCCATTCAGTTCACAGAAGTAAGCAAACTGAATCATAGTAGGATGAAGATTTCTGTGGGTCACAGCTTTTCTTAGCAAATAGATAATGCTGGAGCATTCAACAGGCCCTTTCTACTCCCTTTTTACATTAAGTTTAAAGGTCTAGCTTCTCATGGAGACTTACACTTAATTAAATAACACTCATCTCAGGTTCAGAGAACTAAAATATCATGCAAGGTTCTTATCTAGTTAGAATCAAAAATGCGTACCATGGCTCCTAACAGGTGGAAACAACTGCAAGGGAACATATGCAATGAAATTAATCTCATAAAACCAAACATACTTCCTGGAGTATTATTGACTTGTAACAACATCAGGTGACATGAATATTTGTAGGGGTTTGAGAGAGAATGGGAAAATATTCCAGACTTAATTAGGTAGATTTATAATTTTCAGAATTAGAAGATTAATTCTCCATTTTAAATAAATAATTCATAGCTAAATTGTCATGAGTTACATTTGGTGCCAGATCCACTGTCTAAATTGGGGACTTTAGCATCTGCTGAACATATTCCATCCATTTGGTCATCAGAAGGGCATGATTTCTAGACTGTGTTTGACCATTAAACGCCCTCCCTCCCCCCAGAGAGGGCTGTAGGAAGTGAAATCTTGAACAACACAGACTTAGTAGACACTGTAGCTGAAACATAAACAATCCTACCTTCAGGGTTTTATTACATGTAGCAGGATCTTATTTTATGTAACAGAATGAACAAATCCAGTCCATGACATATGCATTATGTAATACATGGTAAACTTCAATATGCCAGCTGGTACTGCTAACATAAATTTTATACAAAGGACTGACAGGGACTTTGAAAATTAATGCAGCTTTAAATGAGGTGTGTTATTTGTCATAAATGCTCAGAAATGCAAAAATTATGTCTACCAAGAACTGGAAAAAAACCCTTTCCTGAATCTTCTAGGCTTTCTTGCAGAGCCAATCACTGTGCTATATCAGTTGTATCTGGCATAGGCCAAATATTTTGCATGGGTGTACTCCTGCTTTTGACTTAGTGGTTCATTATTCTACTGCTCTCATAACTGAAAAATAGTGCCAATAGTTCTTGTCTCAAGTCAAATTCAGCTATCTGATAACAATTGCTCTACATTTGTATATCCACAACATCACAGAAAGGCCAACTCTTACCGGCCCTGCAAAACTGGTGAGCAGTGCTTCCCACCCTCAGGTGCCACATCCCATGATGCTACTTGGTAACTCTTCATGTATCTTCTTGCAGAACACTCAGGAGTCACAGAACACAGTATCCAGTCATGCTGAAATTAACCCTTCTGTTGAGAACAGGAATAAATAAAACTCGGGAGACACAGTGAAAACCCAGACTTATCATGAAAGAATAGTTCTGATTCTACAGTCTGGGAGATTCTGGCGTGTTTTCTCCTTCTGGACCTTTCTCTTTTATATTACAACCTGATAAATTGATTATGCAAAAGACTTCCAAGAACTCATACTAAAATGTGTCCCATGAGGAGACTGATGGAACTACAGATCTGTCAGGCATGGTATGCATTGCTATCTCTCTTCACAGTTAGGTAATGCAGGTTTGTATTGCAACTCTGCCAAGAGACTAGGTGACTAGCACAAAATGAAGGATCTCTCATGAGAATTCGAGATGTGTTAGAGAAGAATTTACTTACAGACCAAATCTAGATTACAGTTTGCCATAATCCGTATTTCTGGAGAGTCTAGTTAAGTGCTTGGGTGTTTCTGAATACACAAAATAAAAGTTGGTGTGATCTGTACAGTGCACCTAACTTTGCATACAAAAATGGCTGGGTCAGACTTTTTTGTGGGGGCAT
>NW_008675582.1:164911-173447 GCF_000695815.1 Acanthisitta chloris
GAGCCACACATGAGATGTGTAGTCATAAAGTGAAATAAATAGCAGCTACAGAGGTGCTTTAATATTTGTTTGGCCAGCTCTCTCTCTTGTGGTTACGTAGTCAGGAATTGCACTAAATATAAGAGATGTCAGTGCAGCAACATACCACAGTTGTGCCCAAGAAGCAATGCTGTAAGATACTAAATAAGTGCCTGACATTATAAAAAAAAATGGCAATTGGAAATGAAAATAAAATGCACACCATAAAGATCAAGTTGAAGAACATTTTAAAGTGCTGTTTTATACAGAAGAAGCCATAGAGAAAGCCATGGGTCAAAATCAATCAGTTTTAAAAAGATTACTGCTGGCATATTTGAGGGATTACATAACCACAAGTCATTAAATTCAGAAAATTATTGTGATGTATTTTTGGTGGCTACATGCCACAAATTCTCAACCATTTCAAAGATGAAATACAAGGGAAACATCATGTTTTATTACTTCCAGAGATCTGTACCTTTAAACCATCAATTTGATCATTACAGAGGCTACTGAGAATTGGTTGCAGAAGACAAATATAGGTCACTGCAATCTGCTATGCAGGCAAATGCCAGGGTGTATTTCTGCTCTTATTGTGCTGCTTGTTTGAGAAAGTCATACCTCTGATGTCAGGCAAAAGTTGCTAGTGCTGCAGAATTTGCAGAGTGCTGTTTTAGCTTAAACCAATAGCTCAGTTGGTCCAGTTTGCATTTCTGAAAAATCAGGAACAGCCAACACATTCAAGAAAGGTCAAAAAAATTCTGTAATCACAACTGACCAGAGGAAAAATATATTCCTGACCTCAGGCAGTTTAGTGTTTGACTTATGCCCTAAAGCATAAATATCTGCATACTCTATATTTTTTACTTCTTTTATGCAGCAGTGAGTTATATTAACACATTTATACTTTTCGAATGCATTTTTTGCTAAAAATGTTTTTACATCCTGATATTTTGTGCCTAGGCACTGGTCAAGTTTTCATTCAGGGCAAGTCCCTTCTTTCATTTTAGATTCTGTTTATATGGAAGAATACCTTAAAACCTTGAGTACAGAAAATACATGTAGCCTCATGTAATTTGAGCTTCCCAGGCAGACAGGAATATGAGGATGTGTAAAATCCTTTTTTAACACTGGCATCTTCTGTGATAATAATTTAGGTTTCTGTTTCAAATTTCATAGTGTGATTTGGCAGAGAGACTGGAGCAGGCAATATCCAGATCATAGAGCTGCCAAAACACTCCTCAATTGTGTGAAAGAAGCCACTTTTCAGCAAAGTCAACATCTACCCATTACAGGAAACACATTGAGAAAGATCCCAGCTTGAATAAAATATTTTTTTTCAAGTTGGAGACAATATTTGGTCTTATTTTAAGTTTGCTCATTATTTACTTCATCCAAAAGTTGCATAATTTAAACTATTCACTATGGCTCTAACACAGCTAAAGAGCCAATTTCAGGCTATAGGAAAAAGTACCCTGAGACTTCCAGGTTAAGGACAAGATGAGCCTTTGTGCAGCTGCATAGAAATAGGGAGACAAACAAAGGGAACACAAGAACTAAGGAGGTAAACAAAGGAAACACAAGAAGCCTTCCATCCACTCGTCCTTACATTGCCCTCCAGGGAAGACACTAGGCTTTACAGAGGCTTTACACGCTGCGGAAATATGCATATCCCCAGAAGATCCGTAAAGAGTGAGGCAGAGTGACTATGTTGTCTTTTGTCCATATTTGACCCAGGCAGGGCCCTAAACTGAGAGAGAAGCCTTGAAGAGGCAGTGTCCCTGCCCTGTCCCTCTCCATCCTTCCTCAGCTGACACAGAGCTCTGCTACATGGCACAGAGAACACCTATGTGAAGAGGAAAGCATCCAGTTCTGAAGTAATTTAGGGAAACTGTCTATCAGGGAAGCAGAAAATATGTTTTGCTGGATTTCTAAATGCCTGTGTCACAGGGACATTTGGGTAAGAAAATACTTTGTGTGAAAAATGCTGTCACTATCATGTCTCTATTTCCCAAGCCAGGGAAACTGAAAGATTTTATTAAGCGTCTGTGTTTATCTGTTCAAAGGCATGTGCTGACATGGAGGGTTAAAGACAGACACAAATTTCTCAAGTATATTTTAACATATTGTGCTGGTTTGGGCTGGTGTAGAGTTAATTTTCTTTACAGTAGCTAGTATAGGGCTATATTTTGTGTTTGTGCTGAAAACAAGTCTTGATAATACAGGGATGTTTTAGCTAGTTCTGAGCAATGTTTGCACAGAATCAAGGCTTTTTATGCCACTCACCCCACTCCATCAGCAAGTAGACTTGAGGTGCACAAGGAGTTGTGAGGGGACACAGCTGTGACAGCTGAACACAACTGACCTAAGGGATATCATGTAACATATGGCATGATGCTCAGTCTATAAAGCTGGGGGAAGAAGAAGGAAGTGGGGGAAGTTTGGAATGATGACATTTATCTTCCCATTTAGCCATTAAGTGTGGTGGAACTCCCCATTCCTGGAGATGGCTGCACACCTGCCTGCCCATGGGAAGTGGCAAATGAATTCCTTGTTTTGCTTTGCTTTGCTTGCTTTTCCTGTTAAACTGTCTTTATCTCAATTCATGAGTTTTCTCAACTTTACCCTTCCATTTCTCTACCCCATTGTATCAGGGGGAAGTAAGTAAGTGGCTGTGTGAGGCATAGTGGCTGACTGGGGTTAAACCATGGCATGTATGAGGGCCATAAAATGAGCAGCAGAATAATGAGAATAGAGGGGCCAGTTTTAAATATATGAGTCTTAAAAATATCATTGAAAACACTTGAAGGCACCTTTTGCAAATTGTATAGAAATCCAGTTACCACCTCCATCATCAACTTGAGGTGCACAAGGAGTTGTGAGGGGACACAGCTGTGACAGCTGAACACAACTGACCTAAGGGATATCATGTAACATATGGCATGATGCTCAGTCTATAAAGCTGGGGGAAGAAGAAGGAAGTGGGGGAAGTTTGGAATGATGACATTTATCTTCCCATTTAGCCATTAAGTGTGGTGGAACTCCCCATTCCTGGAGATGGCTGCACACCTGCCTGCCCATGGGAAGTGGCAAATTGACAGCTGAACACAACTGACCTAAGGGATATCATGTAACATATGGCATGATGCTCAGTCTATAAAGCTGGGGGAAGAAGAAGGAAGTGGGGGAAGTTTGGAATGATGACATTTATCTTCCCATTTAGCCATTAAGTGTGGTGGAACTCCCCATTCCTGGAGATGGCTGCACACCTGCCTGCCCATGGGAAGTGGCAAATGAATTCCTTGTTTTGCTTTGCTTTGCTTGCTTTTCCTGTTAAACTGTCTTTATCTCAATTCATGAGTTTTCTCAACTTTACCCTTCCATTTCTCTACCCCATTGTATCAGGGGGAAGTAAGTAAGTGGCTGTGTGAGGCATAGTGGCTGACTGGGGTTAAACCATGGCATGTATGAGGGCCATAAAATGAGCAGCAGAATAATGAGAATAGAGGGGCCAGTTTTAAATATATGAGTCTTAAAAATATCATTGAAAACACTTGAAGGCACCTTTTGCAAATTGTATAGAAATCCAGTTACCACCTATATATGTAAGCCAGAGAGTTCAAAAAGATAAAAATCCGGAGAAGTGAGTGGAAATATTAAAAAAATATTGATGGAGTGCACAGTATTGGTTCTTTCTACTAAACTGATATATAGCTTGTCTGATATTGTACATGACTGTATGTGAACAATTTGCACAAAGTATTTGATTAAGCTACAAGCTCAGTGGCTTATTTCTTGAAATTAGGAAGGACAACCTTTGTTCTTAATTATTTTGTCCTTAAAGTCTGTGATGATATAAAAATAAAGATGGTTGTATGCCCAAAACCAAAATCAAACAAACAAACCCATCTCATCCCAAACAAATTATCAGATTCTTCTTTAAAATACGTTGGTGGATAAAGCTACTCAAAAAATACTCAGTCTGAAAATGAAGAGAATTTTAGTTTGAAGTTTCAGAGCATTTCAAATTCTTTTGATCAAAGGGGGAAAAAAGGTCATTTGTGAGTCTAAAGAACTGGTGATAGCAATTACAAGAAAATTAATATCTGCTTCTTCCTCTCCTCAGAAAATAATAGCTTCTTTCAAAAGCATTAGAGTAAAATAGAAAATAGTTAGGTAATTCTGTACACAATGTTCCCACTAAATTATGTATTATATAGGAGCAACTGAGATGAACTCCTGGATAAATTCAAGTAGTTGAAGAGATGTTTCAGACACTGATTGGATGACCCTTGTTGAACTCTGTTCAATAAATCCGGCTAAAATGTCTTTTCATTTTCTTTGCAACACCACAAAAAATATGAACCTACTTAAATAAAACCTACCACTTAAAGAAGCTGTATATGTTTTGGAAGGCAGAGTTGAAAACAAATTCATTTTACCTTTGACACTTAGGTTCACATGTACCTGAATGTGATAATATCCCAATGTGCTGGTTTGGGCTGAAGTGGTGTTAAGTTTCTTCACAGTGGGTAGTATGGGGCTATGTTTAGGATTTGTGCAGAACACAGGGTTGATAATGCAGAGATGTTTTTGTTATTGCTGAGCAGAGCTTTTGCTGCTTTCCATACTGCCACACTGGCAAGGAAGTTGGGGATGCATGGGAGACTGGGAGGGGACACAGCTGGGACAGGTGACCCAAACTGACCAAAGGGATATTCCATACCATATGACATCATGCTCAGTATATAAGGTGGGAGGAAGGGAGGAAGGGGGGACATCTGGAGTGATGGTGTTTGTCTTCCCAAGGAACCATTACATGTGATGTGCCCTGCTCTCCTGGAGATGCTGAGACCCTGCCCATGGGAAACAGTGAATGAATTCCTTGTTGTGCTTTGCTTTTGTGCGTTGTTTTTGCTTTTTTTATTAAACTGTCTTTATCTCAACTCATGAGTTTTCCCGGCTTTTATCCTTCTGATTCTCTCCCCCATCCCGTTGGTGGGGCAGTGTGTGAGTGGCTGTGTGGTTCTTGGCTGCTGCCTGGGATTAAACCACGACACCCATCTACATGAATATCCCACCCATATGAAGAACTTTTCTTTTGAATTCCATGCACGTATTAAATATAAGTATGCACATATTTATGCAAGAAAGCACTTGTTAAAAAACTCTTTTTTTAGGGGAGGGTGGGGGGAAGAGGTGGGGGAGGTCTGTGTACCTATTTAGGTACTTTGAGGAAATAAATATTGGTTTAGAACTGTTTGACAAAATGAACAGAGGCTCTATCCTTCCAAGGCAGTGCAATGACATTAAAAAACACTCATTCAGCATTGTCCTCATAGAACATCTGTACCGTCACACAACAGCATTTTGAGTCAATCATGAATCTAGGCCATCTGATGGAAAACAAGGTGCAAAGAGTAAAACAGTGAATGTGAGTTGCATAGCAAGATATGCACAGCTTACAGCATAGGCCTCTCTAATGGAGAAAGCCATTTCAGGTTCAATGTAGTCAATGTACTTGAGACCAAGACATGACTTACCTCAACTCAGATTAGAATCCCACAAATCTCTTTCTTGTCTTTCTATCAAATTAAGTCTTTATAGATTCCTGGTCTGGCAGATTGGCATACATCACAAGGAATAGTAAGAACAACAACAGTAATAAAACCCCTCAAAATCAAGCCAAACTCAAACAACCAAACAAAGAAAAGACCAAACAAAAAAAAGCCCAAACAAAAAAAAAACACAAAGAAATTGACTAGAGGTAATTATACTACATGATTTACATATCTGTACATTCTTGCTTCTAGTTTTTGAAAGGAGCATCTTTTGAAAGTTCAGCTTCACCGGATTATTTTAAGACCTTGTGTCCTTTTGTTCATTTTGTCTAATTCGTTGCAAAATGTGCAGCATCTCACAAAAAGTAAAAAACATAAGGGCATTTAGCTGCTATTATATGCTATAATTATTACAATTCCTGTACATTTTCAATCAGGCAAGGAACACTGAGATTAATATTAGAGGCTGTAAACATTTAATTAGAGAAAGTACAGTTCTCGATTTGAATTTGGCAGTATGTGTTTTATAGCTTCTTCACTATGTAAACTTTGTTGGTATATAAAAATTTTAATCTTATAGTTAATAATTATCTTCCAGATATTCTCAAAGCTAAATAAGTTCTTCTCTCAATGTGAAATATTGCAAAGAAATAATGTACAATGCAGAAACAGGATACACACATGCATGTATATTTTCATTGCATTCTAGGTGAATATATACATCATCTGAACATGTCTCTTGACCAAGCACATATCAAAATCTACAACATTCATTATTTTGTTGATGGCTAGCCAAATGTATCTGCACATAGTAGAATATGTAGATTTTTCTGTGTAGACCTGCACATAAATTAGTTCAATTTCTATTGAAGTATTGCTTCATCAATCAGTTACGCCCCAGAGGCCAGTTATGACTGTTACAGAAATTCATCTTTAGAGCAGAGTAATGTTTCATCATTATATTTGTGTCATGATTACTCTGACAGGTTAATTTCAAAGATAAGTTATTGAGCATTCAGGCATATTTGTCAAACAGACAAATTGAAACATTGCATATATTCATTTTCTGAAACAAGAAGACAAAACTACTGAAGAGTTGGAAAGGACTGAAGTTGAAAACATTTGTTGCATTCTGTGTCAGGAATTTCTTAATCCTCAACCATGGAAAGAAATAAAAGCCAAAAGTGAGTCTTCACTGAAACCAGTAACCAAAACTCATGTGGAATTCCCAAGGTTCAGATAATACTTGTGCAGTTCTAACTCTCTGAGTTAAAGAAAAATTGTCAAAACCAGAACACATCTTCCTTTTGCTTTTGGAACATTCAGAAATAGATTTTTCCTTCACACTAGTCACACAAATAGAATGGTCTTCAAACTCTTTACCTAAGTGATTCCTACACAAAATCCTTTGAATATAACATCAAACATGTCATTCCACTGTGCTCTTGGCAGGCATGGTTACACACAGTGATTCTGTGAACTAGACACCAGGATGAGAGGAAGTAACTAGCTCATTTCTCTAAACACACACAGTTCTTCAATCTCCTTAGAAGGCCTGAGTGCAAATGCTGATCACATACATGTTAGTTCTCCAATTTAAAGCTTCAATTATTTTTTTTGCTTAGCCTGGAGAAAAGGAGGTTGAGGAGGGGACCTTATCACTCTAGAACTACCTGAAAGGAGGCAGTAGCAAGCCAGGGGGTTGGTCTTTTCTCTCAAGTAACAGGTGGTAGAAAAAGAGAAAAAGGCTTCAAGTTCTTCCAGAGGCTGCTTAGATTGTGTATTAGGAAAAAGTTCTTCACTGAAAGAAACCTCTGTCAAGCATTGGAACAGGCCACCCAGGGAACTGGTTGAACCAGCATCCATGGACATATTTAGAAGATGCCCTTTGGGACATGGTTTAGTGGTGGACTTGGCTTTATCTTGGGCTAATGCCTGGACTCAATGATCTTTACAGTCTTTTCCAACCTAAACAATTCTGTGATTCTATTCTACGATTACTCAGTTTCCAAGAACTGAGAAAATAACCTCTGCATGTGTCAGCTTAAAATCCCTTATTAAGGCATATTTTCCATGAAGTACCAAAATGTTATTCCACAAAAATCAGCAGACATACCAGATGTGTCACGGTGGAAGTGCCTAAAATCTTGAACCAAATTTGAAAAATCGTGTCAATCTTTATACCTGCTTATAGTTACGAACTACTACATGGGAGAAAGAATGACAATCACAGAAGATACATAACACTTCCCCTCAAATGTGTTTGAGTACATATTTATGTGTTTACTATGACTATCTAGCTTGTAATTCATTAGACCTGGGATTTCATAAGAGTGAGCACTGAATTAATTTTTCATTTGTGATGTGCAACATATTTGTTAAACTTTCATTTAAGCTAGCTACCCGCAGGCAAAAATATCAAGACAAACAAGACAAAAAAGGCACAAAGAAGGATGTTCCCAGAAACTGTTCTTTGTATAGTGTTGCAAGTTTTCTTGTAATTGGAAAGCTTTCAAAGTGAACATGCCTGTAATCTTAAGTAAAATGTTTGTCATCACTAGAAACAACTTTAAAAAACAGAACTTCAGAAATAACACATTGCATCTTCCTAGTCAACTTTCTTGCCTTTGCATTTTAGAACACATCCATATGTCTAGATATCTTAATTAAAATGAGGTTGAAAGTGCCTGGAAGAGGCATTCCTAAGATTGACCCATCTGTCTGTCTAGAAGCTTGAGGTTGCACATGAAAATAAAGGTGGCAGAAAAAACCTGTGGATAGAAAATAAAAACAGACAATTAAATGTAAATTGCATCTATTCCTCAACAGTCACAGCTTTAGCTTTTATTCCTTCACTCTGAAGTCCTGTTTCCACTGACAGCAGCGAAGTCTGTTTCTTACAGCTGGTTCTCTGGAGCAGTTACTGTTTTGAACCATGCAGCTGCTTACACTCCCTC
>NW_008675582.1:173461-247797 GCF_000695815.1 Acanthisitta chloris
CCCGGAGGAATGGGGAGGAGAACAACTGGAGTAAAATATGTGGGTTGAGATAAGGACAGTTTAATAACAATACAGAGCAGAATGAGCCACAATGCCAATAGATAATGAAAAGAAACCAAAATCAGTGATGTACAATACAATTGCTCACCACCCGCGGACCGGCGCACCCCGAACCTCCCCCAGGATCGGCCCCTTCCGGCCTGGAACACCGGGCATGACGTGCCATGGTGGGGAATATCCCTTTGGCTAGTTCAAATCACCTGTCCCGGCTATGCTCCCTCCCAATTTCCTGTGTATCTTCTCACTGGTAGAGCATGAGACACAGGCAAGAAAATGTCCTTGGTTATGATAAACACAACCCAGCAAAACCAAAACAACAATGTATTATCACTTCTGAATTCAAAACACTGCACTACACTAGCTACTGAGAAAATTAACCCCATCCTGGCTAAAACCAGGACAACAAGCACACATTCATTAAACACACCTGGAAACTTTTTTTTTCTGATGCTGTGACAATAAACATCTCTTTTGACAGGATTTTGGAAAACATTTGTGCATATTGTATGCTTTGCACTGTAGATTGTTCCTTGGTTGGATAGTCAGGGCAATTTGGTGAAAGAAAGTGGAGGGAAGCTTAGCAGAGCTGGATAAGCTCCAGCAAACATATTTGATCTGTAGGACTTTTTTCTTCTTTCTTTTTTTTTTTTTTTCAAAGCTTTTAGCTTCTGTTATTCTTCATATTACTGCATTTTCAATTTCCCTTCCCACTGATAATAGCTTGAAATGTAAGGACTTTGCCATTTTGACCTGACGTTTGATTCAAGTTACTTGCTTTGGACTAGTTTGAGCAGGACTGTCTATCCAGGCTGCCAGGGCAGCAAGATCTGTTGGTTTCTACACCTACATAGGCTGTCCTTTCACCCATCTATGACTCATTCATAGGCAGGGGCTGAGACTTGTCCTGTGAACTACAAATGAATTTCCAAAAATTCAATTTTATTTACCAAGATTTTTGACAAGTGATAAAAATACCATAAGTGTTTTAAAATGCCATTTTAAAAATTAATCAAGTATAGTATAACACTGTCTTGTGTCCTGTTCCATTGATGCTGTGATAGAGACAGGAAAATATTTTTCAGTGTCATGTCTTTCTTCATAAAAATAGACATAGGAAAGAAAAAAAATGCTCCACTTGTGAAATGAGGCCCTAAGCAGTACAGTATAGTGATGCAGGATGTATTTTATGGTCCATTCCCATCACTTACCTTGTGTATGTGCCGTAATCAATAAAAGGTTTAACAATACATTTTATTCCTTCTTGGAAGAGCAGAAAAGTGGCTCCCATAGTACATTACTGCAAACTGCCCTGAAGTGTCTTACAGTAGGAAGTAGGCTTTTTATTGAGAAAGTGGTATGTCTATTCCTTCATTCTTTATCTTTACTTGTGTCCATAACAGGAGAGTTGATAATTTACTGGGTCCTCTTATACCTAATATTTTATATATATATAATGAGAAAACAGACCTGCCACGTAACAGAAAGGTCAGAATTCAGCATTATAACTGTTGTGACAATTTTACCCTAACTTCATGGCTGTCAAGATAGTCAACTTCTTTTTGTATTTGCTGTACAATCACAGAAAACAAGATGGATTTACTTTAGCAAAGAATTAATAATTGCATGATGATGGCTTTTTTTTTCATGTAATGTGATACAGTCCTTTTTTATTTGCATCTACATTCAACTAGAAATATTTTTTTTCTGTAGCATTTGCAAGTCAGTGAGCAAAATTTTTGCTCATTAAAATATAGAAGCAACTTTTAAATTTCCTGTAATGTATATAGATCTACATGGTGATATAGCTACTGAATATTTTCAATACCACAGAAAAACTGTATTTGAGGCAATTTTTGGCATGATGAGAATGGAAAAGTGAACTTGTCTAATTTCAGAAAAACTCATGGAAAATGTTGGAAAGATACAAATGTGATTTCAAGTTGTGTGGCTAATATTTCTGAATATGATATTGCTGTATAAAATTGTATGAATATTGTAAAGGCTTTTCACTTGTATGGGGCAATGTTTAATGATATCTTGTGCAGTGAAAGCCTGTACACATGCAGAAAAGCAAGTGAATAGTAGCCCAGATAGCAACCTCTTTGCAAGCAGAGCCATTGACTTTAATTTACATTAATGCCCTCACATTCATAGCGTACTCACAGCCCAGAAAGACTGGGCTGTGAGTGCACATTATCCTGGGCTGTAGAAAAAGAAACATGGCAGAATGGTAAAAAGATGTGATTCTCCCCCTCTGCTCTGCTCTTGTGAGACCCCACCTGGAGTACCACATCCAGCTCTTGGGCTCCCAAAGTAAAAAGCACTGGGACCTGCTGGAGCAAGTCGGAGGAAGACTGTGAAGATGATCATAGGGCTGGAAAACTTCTCCTATGAAAACAGGCTGAGAGAACTGGGGGTGTTCATCCTGGAGAAGAGAAGACCTTCCAGCAGCCTTCCAGTACCTGAAGGGGCCCTATAGGAAAGTTGGAGGGTAACTTTTTGTGCATGCAATGATAGGACAAGGGGGAATGGCTTCAAACTGAGAGAGGATTAATATGACATATAAGGAAGAAATTCTTTACTGTGAGGGTGGTGAGACACTGGAATTGGTTGTCCAGAGGAGCTGTCCCCATCCCTGGAAGTGGTCAAGGCTAAGGTTGGATGGGGCTTTGAGCAACCTGGTCTAGTGGAAAGTGTCCTTGACTGTGGCAGGAGGCTTGAAATGAGATAATCTTTAAAGTCCCTTCAATCTCAAACCATTCTATGATTCTATGACATTTTCTTTTGAGAATGAGTTTTAAAGGCCATTATATTTGTATGGCCATTAAGTGATGAGCAATACATACTTGAATTTGTAGTACCTGACTGAGAATGGAAGAATGACAGAAATCAGTTCTAAGAAACATAAAAGCTTAGTGAACATGTATATCTATTTATAGGAGTGAGGAGAAAGGAGATTTGCTGTAATAAAGAAAGCCTCAGAGGAAAAATGTCCTTAAGCCAATGTCTTCTCTCAGAATATTCCATGCTTTGATTGAAATAATCATGTTCTAATTTCAATGTAATTAGGACATCTGAGTCCTCATTTTTCCAAATGGTTGTGAGTTCCCTTTTTATGCAATATAACGTTTAATATTAATCTTTATTTATTATGTGCAAAGTAGTCAATAATGCATGTCATATAGATGCCTTCTCTGTGCTTCATTTATGCAACTGCAGTGTGTGGAATAGATCATTATTTGAGGTAAGCAGCAAGCCACATTGATTTACACCAGCTGAAAATATGGTTTGGTGAGTGTAAATCAGAGACTTATATATTTAAGTCAAATAAAAGCAGAGGAGGATTTAGGGTTCTTAGAAAACTTTCTTTCTTCAATATCAGCCAAACAGAAGCTCCTGTATTTCAGTAACCCTGAAATTAAGCATAGGAAAAGATGCAAGACTATTTTTAATCTATAACAATATTTTGTCTTGGAAAACAGTGATTCATAGAAAGATTTAGGTGCTACTGTAGCTAATCACTTCAGCATGACCTTTTAGCACAATACTGCAGTGAAAGGACCTAATTAAATATTTGTGTGTATACATATAATATATAATATAATAAAACCAAGAAAATTTGGCTTCTTTAGATACCACTGGCAAAACAGGTGCTGTAATATTGTTCTCCATTTTAGTGTCCTCACAGCAAGCAAGATATGGTTGAACTCATTTCAAACAGGTTGTACATAATAATCCAAACCCTGGACATAAGACTTATGATGTAAAATTGGGTTTACTGATGAAAGACTGTGTAGAAGACCCTCTGACACATTTGTCCTTCCTTTCAACCATGAGCATTTACAAATCTTAGGTGCTTCTCCCCACCCAGTAACGGTGGGTTGTCACAGATGTGTGTCCCCTCATTAGTCAGTACTGGTGTGTACTACTTTTCAAGGAAGAACATGTTGGGAATATGATAAAGACTGTCAGTCCTGGTAGTAGCAACCACAAAATATTGGAGCTCAAGATCCTGAGGAGATGGAAGAAGGAGAGCAGAAGAGCACAGACCTTGGACTTGGTTTATAGCTGTACACATAAGAACAGAGGGATCTCAAACACAGGAGAAAAATCACAATGACCCAATGAACATGATGTTTTCAAACACAAGATCAGCCATCTGTCCATGTACTGGAACCAAATGCTTGAATATGTGATGATTTTTTGTACTGGTGCATCCTGGAAAAAATGCAAAACTGCTTCTTGTGTTTCTTCTTGCCAGATTTTTAAATCTAGAGCACCTGAAGAAGATAGTGTTTTCATTAAGTCTCTCATTCCATAGTTATACAGGCTTGGGAAAAAAAGTGAAATAAAATACCCCTTCCTCCAAAATAAATGTCAAATTATAGCAAAAATAAACTAATTTTCTTAGCAAACAGAACACATCTGAAAATAAAATATGTATTGACAAAGGAGGTTTTGACATTTTCAAGGTATATAATGTAATCTTGAAATGCATTTATGAAGGAAATTATGCAATATTTTCATAGAGTTTATTTTCATAGAGAAATAAAATACCCCTTCCTCCAAAATAAATGTCAAATTATAGCAAAAATAAACTAATTTTCTTAGCAAACAGAACACATCTGAAAATAAAATATGTATTGACAAAGGAGGTTTTGACATTTTCAAGGTATATAATGTAATCTTGAAATGCATTTATGAAGGAAATTATGCAATATTTTCATAGAGTTTATTTTCATAGAGTTGAGTTTATTAATGATTAGAGATTTGTAAATTTTTTTAAAACTTTTTTTTTTACTCTAAGAGTGAAGGCACTAAGTCATTGGCACAATCAGAAACACATTCCTTCTTTTCTTCTAAAATTTATACAAAGTTTTTAAAAGCATGTGTTTTAAAAGTTTCCATTTCTTCCTGTGTGAAGTTTCCAGGTTTCTCAGTTGTGTATTAAAACAATTTCAACAGAATGGATGGTAATTCCTTCTTTCTAATCAAGGAGGTTGTGCCAGTTTCCAAAAACATATTACAGCAGCAAATGGATTGCAATAACTTAAAAACAAGCACAAAACAAGAACAGGACTTTTGTATTTGGAGCTGGAAAACAGCACCAACAAGGGAAAAAAAAAAAACCCCTAATATACCAATATTTGAGGAAAAATGCACTAAAAATCTAACCAAGTATTTTCCCAAGAGATAAACATCTAATTACTAAGACACCTTCAAATATTTTCTCCAAGTTACTTGTCCTTTCAGAACAGAGAATTAGAACCCATGATCATTCCTCAGTCAGGGAACTATGATATTATCCTCTTAGTATTATTATTAGATATTATCAACAAAGACAGCTAAATCTGAACTAGCAATTGGAGGTGCTAGTCTGCACAGCTGGAATATCAGTGAACTGGCCATGCTTAATCTTTGATCCAGAGGAAGGTGTCCATACCCATGGCAGGGGGAATTGTTTGTTCTTAAATAATTTACTGCTTTGATGGCAACCTATTACTATGAAACATTCAAAGTGAGTTTTAATTGACAGAAGCAAAACTTAAAACAAATTCATCTTTCTGTTTGACCTCAATATAATGCTTAAACAATGAGAAATGACAGGGTGTGAGTAATGAAGCTATAATTCACACCTTGTGCATGAGTAGGTACAACACTGGAGTCTGAGTGTTGTTCATTTCACAAGGTGTGAAATATTATACCATAACTCAACAGCCAGTCAACTCTTAATTTAACACAAATAAATAGAAATGGAACAAGGCAAAACAGCAAGCAGCTAAATTTGATACTATCAGCATGGTAATTTTGTGTAATATTACATCTAAAAAGAGTTTCTAGGTATGTTTTACTCATACAGAAAAGATAACCAACGTTTCCCTGTAGGTTTTCAGACATTTCAGAAGTGCTTATCTACATGCTGCCAGATCAGGTGGGCTCTGAGTGATGTGTGCTGTGTTTGTTCTCAGCTGCTTGTCAACTGCTGTGAGACACATTGGTTACCATACTAGCAGCAGCTGGGGAAGAGGTACCTTGACACAGAGAACTAGAACATTTGGGCAGAGATAGGAAAACACCAAGGGAAAGGTTTTAAAATTCTGAATTCTGAAGATGTGAGTGATAGGTGTTGTAGGTAACATGTGGTTCTGCCTTACCATGCCCTTCTTTTGTATGTATATATAGCTGATTGAAACTCAGTAGTCAATGCCCATGGATTTTTCAAAAGATTAATTAACCGTCTGTCCATTCAGCCTTCAGCACAAAGGGAGGACAAAAAGCTGTAGAAGTTCTTTGTTTGTTTGTGGTTTTTAACATAGCTGCACAATTAGTCTGTTAAACTAGTTCTTTGCCCTTAGTCCAGTTCAGAATAATATTTTCATTGAAAGATTTGTTAAGAAACCTTGTTGTCTGGTCATGTTTATTTATTCTTTCAATGAGATCTTCCTGCACTTTTCTTTCAGAAATTTAAGATTTAAGAAATTTATTTTGCTTTATTTCTCATTATAGCAATGAAGAAACATCAAAGGAAGTCAGACGTGGATTCAGAATAAGAAATAAAGGCTCAGAAATTTAAGTAAATTCAGTCAATCAAATAGCCAGTCAAGAAGTTATTTTCTCCAGTTGCAGTGAAAGTAGTTAGGAGCAATTAGTCTGGACACTGATACAGATTCTTTCATTACCATTTTTAGTCTCTACAAAGGACATAATTAGGGAGTTTTGATTTAGCTTTTAATAGAAATTTCTCTGCGGAATACAAATACTTAGTTTGTATTCAGATGTTCCTGCATACCCAAATGAAATCTGGTGGCAGTTACATCAAAGGCCTTTTCCATTATCACCTTTGAAAAATCATAAATTCTGAGGTTTTAATTTACTTTTTCTTTCTATCTTCACTGCACGTGTATTTGAGTTTTCATTAGGAAAAGACTTTTCAACTACTCCAAGAAAAATACTAATTCAAAAATCAAAAGTCTCTGAAGGTATTCAATTTGTGTTGTTCTTTACATGATCCTGTGAAAATTTTCACTGAAGAACAAGATTTGCATTGAACTTGTTACACCTATAGGAAAAATGAAGGATTCAAAAGTTGATAGGACTCATAAGAGTCTTAATGCAGGAAGAATTCAATACATAGAATGTGAAAAGCTAATGTTTTAATAAATATGTCTGTTAAAATTTTGCATGTCCCATCTAATACTGAGCAGTGAAAGAACTAAATGGAACTAAAATGGAACTAAATGGAAAGTTTTTGGTGAGGAGTGGAGAGTGTTCCTATTTTTCATAGAAAGCAAGCTCTGAGAAAACCTATTTCTGAAAGAGAAAGGAAATGAACCATAGAATATCATTATGCATGCAGAATAATTATGCTGTCTGCACTTTCTTCAACTCACATAAGCAAATTGTTGGATATAAATTATAGTAAGCCACTAACAAATAATGATTATGCAGTTTAATATGCAACTAAGCTGTTAAACATGTGAGAAGGGTATTTTAACCTCTTCATTAGTACCTAGATCTTAGACCACATTGCTCATAGCAGTAACATACTTATAAAAGAAGTCTCTATATAAAATGGCTTTATAAAATAATCTTTAATATATATTTAAGATTATTCATTCATTAATATATGCCTAAAATGTGTGTAATAACATTTTAATTTTTTTAAATAGGTAAAACACTCAACAGTTCAAAGACAACAAGAATTGTCATAGGTTTCAGCATAATCAGTGGGTGGTTGTTTTGACAAAAAGGACTCAGATATAGTTTTCTAACCTCTCTCCCCTTTTGTAAAATATTTTTAGAAAAAACTACCTGCAACTTAAAAAGGCAATCAGTGGTTCTAATACTTCAGGCTGTTAAAACAATTTTATGCAATATTATAAGTTAAAATCTGCATAATTGAATACTTAGAACAAGTGTTACAAGGCAAGAGCCAGAAACTTTATTCATTTCTTCAGAAGAAGATGAAAAATGAATAGTCATGGAAATTAAATACTATCTATTGCATCAGAAACACAATGCAGTGGAAGACAAATCAGATAAGTAGCAGAATGCTGACTCTTCAGTCTGGAAGTAAATAACCCAATCTCTGATCTGAAATATGGACTAGGATAGTAAAACTTTAAGGAAAAAAAAAGATAAAGTGCAAGTGTATTCTATTCGTAAGCATCAGGACATTTGGAATAAACAATTTGGATTGCCAGAATTACTTTAGTGGTTCTTGTTATTGACATTAAGAGAAAATACAGGACTAATCCGTTTGGGCGCTAAGAATGGAATGGAACATTGAAAAACATGACAGACCAATGGCTTTATTTTTAAAATATTTTTTCATATCTATTTAAGAACCCTAGAATCATTTATGTTGGAAAAGATCATTGAGTCCAACCATTAACCTAGCACTGCCTAGTCCACCACTAAACCATGACCAGATCCACATCTACATGTCACAAATACCTCCATGAATGGTGACTCAACCACCTTCTTGGACAGCCTGTTCCGGTGTTTGACAACCCTGTCAGTGAAGAATTTTTTTCCTAATATCAGTTTATACCTTCCTTGGTGCAACTTGAGGTCATTTCCTCTTCTCCTGCCACTTGTCATTGAGGACAAGAGATTGAGCCCCACTTTGCTCCAACATCTTTCAGGTAGTATGTAAAAAGTGATAAGGTCTCCCCTGAGCCTCTTTTTCTCCAAGCTAGACACTCCCAGCTCCTCATAAGACTTGCGCTCCAGACCCTTCACCATCTTTGTTGCCCTTCTTTGGATGTTCTTGCCCTTCTTTGAACACTGAATTTGGATTTTGAATCTAAATTATTCAAAGAATGTATTTGCGTTCTCTTTAATTGTCATTCCTTCCAGTTTCTATTTTTCATCTTTTCAGGTAGTTTGACCAACTTGCATGTTTTACATTTTCACAAGCAGCCTGGATGTTTTCTCCTCCAGCTGAGAATTATATACATCATAGAGTTTGTCAACACAATTTTCCCAATTTATTAGAGATACTAAAAAGATCGGAAATGTATGCATCATTTCCTCCTGCCACTTGTCATTGAGGACAAGAGATTGAGCCCCACTTTGCTCCAACATCTTTCAGGTAGTATGTAAAAAGTGATAAGGTCTCCCCTGAGCCTCTTTTTCTCCAAGCTAGACACTCCCAGCTCCTCATAAGACTTGCGCTCCAGACCCTTCACCATCTTTGTTGCCCTTCTTTGGATGTTCTTGCCCTTCTTTGACTCCTGCCACTTGTCATTGAGGACAAGAGATTGAGCCCCACTTTGCTCCAACATCTTTCAGGTAGTATGTAAAAAGTGATAAGGTCTCCCCTGAGCCTCTTTTTCTCCAAGCTAGACACTCCCAGCTCCTCATAAGACTTGCGCTCCAGACCCTTCACCATCTTTGTTGCCCTTCTTTGGATGTTCTTGCCCTTCTTTGAACACTGAATTTGGATTTTGAATCTAAATTATTCAAAGAATGTATTTGCGTTCTCTTTAATTGTCATTCCTTCCAGTTTCTATTTTTCATCTTTTCAGGTAGTTTGACCAACTTGCATGTTTTACATTTTCACAAGCAGCCTGGATGTTTTCTCCTCCAGCTGAGAATTATATACATCATAGAGTTTGTCAACACAATTTTCCCAATTTATTAGAGATACTAAAAAGATCGGAAATGTATGCATTATTGCATCTCTTCAAAATTTATAGAATTATGGACAATTCCAATGACTATCATATGTGTCTACGTTAAATCTTATCCTTTCACAAAAAAAAAAGAAAAGAACAGAGAAACACTAATGTGTTGGTTTCTAGTGCAATACATTGAACATATTGTAGAATCCACTGTAACGCTGCGCATGCATATTGATAATTTACAATTTCCAATATTTTAAGGGTTTCCATCATCTCATGTAAACAAAAGAGAAGCCTCTCAGCAAGGAGAATAAGATTGTAGTACCAAAATAACATGGAAGAATGCACAGACTCACATAAGCTTGCTGTGGGAGTTAGCTGACTGTCCATAGACAATAGAAAACATTTTAACTGCTGTTAAATAGTAGAGAAAAGGTGGCAAGTGCATGCCTACAACAGATTAGATAAATAATTGACAAACTTTAGAATGTCACTGTGGTAACAAATTGTAGAAAGCATGAACTTAATAGGATTCAAAGATGAAGACTATCTGTTAGATACTTATAGCCTTTTTCTTCTTGAAGTATTATTGGTCTAGCATATAAAATTTTTTACAAGAAGATGTTGTTTTTTGATTTTTTTTCTATCTTATTAAAACTTCTGCTGTTTGCTACTATTTTTAAATGGCTCAATTAAAATGGATATGTCTTAATGATCATTATTAATTTATTCTGATTAACAGAATCAGTTCAACTTATTCTGATTAATAGGTTTAACATAGATTTTTAATGGCCAATTAGATGCATTAGATGCATTCGTTGTTTGTAACTAACGCTGTTGGTTGTCTTCACTCCAGTTAGTGACTTCTAATGGCTTTCTTTGCCACAAGGGTGCATTGCTGGCTTATGGTGAACTTGTTGTCCATCAGGACCCCTAGTCCTTCTCCACAGAGCTGTTTTCTAGCATGTTGAATTCAAATGTGAATTGGTGCTTGGGATTATTCCTCCCCAAGTACAGGACTTGAAATTTCACTTTTCTTGAACTTTGTGAGGTTCCTGTTTATTTCTTCAGCCTGTTGAGATTCCTCTAGGTGGCAGCACATCCATCTGGTCTATCTACCCCTCCTCCCAGTTTGTTTTGCGAAGTTCTGAGAGTGTAATATGTCCCTTTACCCTTATCATTAGCGAAGACATTAAACAGCACTGGCCCCTAGGGTATGCCAATGGTGACTGCCTTCCACATGAACTTCATGCTGCTAATCACAATCTTTTAAACCCAGCAGTGCAGCCAGTTTTCAATTTACCTTGCTGTCCACTTACCCAGCCTGTATTTCATCAGTTTGTCAATGGGGATAGTAGAGCAGACAGTGATGAAAGCCTTGCTAAAGTCAAGATAAATATCTCCTTATCCACCAAGTCAGTCATTTCATTAGAAAAACTATCAGCCTGGTTAGGCAGTATTTTGGTTTTAGAAAGTTTATACTGTTGATCAACTCCCAATCACTTTCTTGTCCTTTTCAAACTTGAGTTTTGTCAGGAACTCCTTGTTCATCTGCAGACCTCCTGTCTTCTTGTTTTCTGCTTATTGGGATGGACCATTTTTGAGCTTGAAGGATGTGATATTAGAAAGGATGATGTGGTTCCTCTTCTCTCCAGGACCATCTCCCATGGATTCCTGAAAGAAGATCCATGAAGAGGTCCAAGTCTGCTGCTCTAATGTCCACAATTGAGATTCTATTGTTTGCCTTGTTCCTTTCTCTCAGGAACCTGGACTCCACCATCTCACAGTCACTGCAGCCAAAGCTGCCTCCAGACCTTTACATTCCTAATAAAAGTTTTGCCTTTCGTTTGTAAATATCATATCTGGCAGAGCACCTCCTATATCCATATCCAAATCTGTGTCCATACCCCTTCATTGCAGTATCCAGTTGTGTGAGCTATCACGCCACATCTCTGATCACAACTATATCTGCCCTGAACCTTTATGTAGACCTCTAGTTCCTCTTATGTGTATCACATTCTGTGTGTATCAATGTACAGACCCTTCAGAGAAGCATCGGGGCATGCTGATTTTCCAGAAAAATACTAAGAGCTTCCCCCTATGCTGTTCTCTTAGCATCTCTTTACTTGTGTGCACAGACTTTGCATGGGACATCTTCTTCCCTGTTTGTTGATTATGAGGCATTTCATGCATACATCACCTTGCTTCCTTTTCTTGAAAACCTGGTTCACTACTTCTTCACATGTTTGTGAGTTGTCAACTCCCTCACCCCATCACTCTTGTTTTAAGGCTTTCCTAAACTGATTGCCCAGCCTCTTGGCCTTGCTTTTCTTAAACTTGTGGTATATGCAAACTTAATAATACTGGCCATAAATGTCATAATTCTTGTGTCCTACAGAACACTCAACTTATTCCTGTTCTTTTCCTTATCTTTCCAAACATCTTAGCCTTATAAAAGTAGTGAATAAATAGTAAATATCAGATGAGGGTACAAAACAAATAAAACTAATAGGAACAAATAAATATCTCTGTTGACCTAATCAGAGTCAGGCACTAGCAATTATATAGCCTTTATAGTAGAACATATTTTAATAACAGATGTCAGAGATGATACTAAGTTTACATTACAGCCATGTACAGAGTTCTTTTTTGTCTTGAAATATTAACTACCAATTTCTTTCCTCCTCAAAATATTGGCAAGTATTAGCCATCTGGGTTTCAATTATTATTGCTAAACAAGCCTAAATATTATTATTCTTTTACTCCTGACCTGGCAGTGCTCTTAAACAAATATGGTTTATACTTTCCCTTGGGAAAACATCACTGTACAAAAGTACCCATATTTAAACCAAATATGGGTTCCTTCCAAATTAGGAAGGCTGCTTACTTAGTATCTTTTGTCATTCATAGAAGAAGGCAGGTTGGTATGAACCAAGTTGGTCTCAAGCCCAACCTCCTCTCAACAGCGGGGTCAGCCATAGTTTCTCAAGTTTTTATCCAGTCAAATCTTGACAACCACCAAGGACAGAGATTGCATGGTCTCCCTGGAAAACCTCTCACAATGATTCGTGATCTTCATGATGTAAAGGTTTCCACTGTCCCCATCTGGATGCTCTCTTGTTTCAGTCTATTTCATATTCTTTTCTCATCTGGGTCCATCTGCTTTATAGCCTTCTCAGAGTTACCAGGGCTACTGATAGCATCTGCCCAAACACAGCTTTGTTCCAGACTGATCAAGACTGGCTCCCTCATGCACTCCTTCTAGGGGAAGTGCTCCAGGCCCTGACCATTGAGGTTGCTTTGTGCAGTCTAGTTTATCAATGTCTTTCTTCTACTGGGGGCCTATATAATTCCAATAATATATTTCAACTAAATAATAGATACTATGTTAAATGACCTGCCACAGTGCTTTCAATTACAAGTATTTTCAACGACAATTTTTTCTCATATATTTCAAGGATGAAGTAGAAGAAAATATCTTAAGCTGCTGAAACTGGAGAACACTGCCTCCTAAGAGAGAAAGGTACCAGGAAATGAATGAAGCTAACATCAGTGGCAAAATTGAACTCCTCTGTAAAGCAGTGGAACAAGTGCAAGAGAAAAACACAAGAAAGGAAAGTCCATCAAATGATATTCAACATGAATTTAACACCTCTGTTTTAAGAAATCCTTAAGGAAGAAATTCTGGAAGAACCTGGAAGAAAGCTCAGTATTGTAGCTCTTTTGAAATCCATTGTCTTCTTTTTTGACAGAAGTGCTGTATCTGTTTCCAAGGGTGAAGGTATCTGAACACAGTATGTATTGAGAGGACAAGAGGGAATGGCTTCAAACTGAAAGAGAGTAGGTTTAGATTAGATATTAGAAATAAAATCTTTAGTTTAAGGGCGGTGAGGCGCTGGAACAGATTGCCCAGAGAAGTTGTGGAAGCCCCATCCCTGAAAGTGTTCAAGGCCAGGTTAGATGGAGCTCTGAGCAACCTGGTGTAGTTAAAGGTGCCCTTGCCCATGGCAGAGGGGGTGGAACTAGTTGATCTAGTTGGTCCCTTCCAGCCCTAACCATTCTACGATTCTATGATCTGTACTTGAAGTCCACTGTTGTTTCATATGAGTGGTCTGGAAACAGTCAATATAACTGCAAGTTGTGAGAGTGATTTACTGTGAAGTTTGCTAATTGAAAATGCACTATCATTGCTGAATAACAAACTGTTATGCACTTTTCACATTCCATACTAAAAACTATTGTAAAAATGCTTTTGACATATCCCCCCCTTGTTCCTCAGGTGGTCTTTAGGGACTGTTGACAAATTTGAGAACTGTAGGCAACATCATAAAAATAAATTATCTCAGTAAGAACTGCTTGAGAGAATAAAGGTTTTTAGATCAAATTCTAATTGTCTTATTTTGCTACATATCTCGAATCTTACTCAAATGAGACCATAAGTAGCAGCATAAGCTAGAATTTTTAGTCTGTTAAATAATACACTGATTGCAGCAATAATTATATCCTTTTTTTTTAAAGTCATGATAACTAGTGCCTGGAATACTGTAAACTATTGAAGTTTTCTGAATTAGCAAACAAACAAATCCACTTGAAATACTGAGGCTAACTCATGAAAATATAATTGCTCATTTTTTTTGATAATTAGATTCCTACTATATTATATATTTCATAACATGAAACACACTGTAATGTGTTGGGTTTTTTCAAATGATAGTTTAATATTTTGAGCTGTCACTACAACATTCCCATATTTAAACTTTGTTGAGAGGTGAAAAGCAATTGCCAAATCTTAGTGTAGATTACAAAATATGCATAATACTGAAATGAGAAATGTTATTCTGTATTTCAAATTATCTTTTTGCCAGTATTTATTTAGAAAGTGATTTCTGATATTAATCTTGCCATTGACATCGGAAAATGCAGACTGAGCTGGTTTCTTTCTGTTTTTTTTTTTTCCCTGGAGTTTGTTCTTAAGAGTTACTTACTTGGTCAGAGTGGAGTATAATGATGAAAAATTCTTCTGGACACTACTGTGTTATCTAAGGGTAAGACTTGTCCTATAATTAAGACTACAGCTTCTTTTCCGCCTGTTTCTTCTCAAGAAGAAAGTACAGACATAGGAGTAGGAAACTCAGGGCACTAAGAAGAGGCCAATCTTCTCTTTAAAGCATGAAGATTTCTTCTGGCCGTGAGCACTGCAACTACAGTCCATGCTTTTGAAATCTGAGATTGTTACACTGTACATTGCATGGACTATACTTCAACTTATTTGGAAACTTAACTTGGGCCTAGCTGTGGCAGTTTACTCACTATCAGAGATAGATTGGTGATGATGTGACTGGAGATAAAAGTCAGGTCCCCAGAGAAAAAGGAAGCTAAGAACAATGTATGCTTAATTTAGAGTTATAACAAATAAGAGGAGAAACTGTGAATATAAAGAAAATAGCAGATTGTGTATAAAAAGTAAATCGGGAATTCCTTTTAATCTTTTACTGTAAAAGGATACAGCAACTTGTATTTCAGGGAATAAATGCACCATTGGCTGAACTAGAAATATTTTTTAATCAATTTTTGTGCCTAATTCTTTAACATCTACAATTACCCATTTGGTCAGTGACAGGAGAGTGAGCTGACAAGATAATAACTCTTTCTACTGTCACAGTAGCTGAACAATGACCCCTTAGACCTGACACTGTTGAGAACTTAAGTCTGTACCTCTAGGCCTACTTGTTTTGCTTTACTTCAAGGCTCTAAAATTAAATGACAAGAGTTAGACTTGTCTTTAAGGCATATTTATGTGAGGTTTTTTCAGACAGTTCAGGGTTTTTTTTACTTAATTCCAGGGTACATGTTTGTTCTCTGGAATTGTGTCTTTCTTAAGAAACAGATATCAACTTAAGAAAAAGGAGTTCTTGAAAGAATGTGTTATAGGATACCAAAGAGTCTTGCTTTAAGCTTGATTATTCATACTTATTTTCCAAACAGAAGTAAATATGTTCTATATTGGTCTATGAAAGACATAGCAATGTGATATTTAGTAGAACTTACTAAACTATCTAAAGTTTTAAGCCACATGAAATCCTTTTAAACTCTTTGATACGGGCATGGATTAGAAATAAAGAGCTCAAACACAATTATGTAGAGTACTATTGCTGAGCCTCTTGGCAATGCTGTTTGGTTTTTTGGATGTATATGTGTTGCTTTCTGTCAGCTAATACTTTAATATTAAGAAGAAAGGACTTGTTATCATTACAAGAGCATGAATTGAGCTTGACACACTGTCTTTAGTCAAATATTCTTTATTGGAGATGATTTGGAGAAGCCATGCAAAGTCCCAGTAACTGTATCAAACTGAAGGCTACTTACGAATATATTCTTAGCCTGTAGCTGGAGGAAGCAACAGTAGTATATATGTGACAGATTGAGCTAAGATAAATTCTCCTTCTACTTCAAATATAACACCAACGGGAATAGCAGGTACAAGTTCTGTACTATATGCCAAAAGTAAACTCTCTTGAAGAGCTACACTGGATATTGATAAAACACCCCAACAAAAATTATCCTTAGTACACAAATAAGGTGCAAAGGAAACAGAAGGAAGCTTGTTATGGCAAAAATAATAACAGAAAGAAGAAAAGGCACTCCCCTACTTTTCATCTAATGATTTTAGTTTGTAATAACATGTACAATCTAATTGAGCACATCGTATAGGTGTTTAGACTTTAGGAGTTTTAACTTAAGCATGTAGCTTATGGGTAATTTTAGGATATTATTGAAAAGACCATCTTTAATTCCAGGGATAACTTCTACAGGGACAGTCTTTCTGCCTAAGTGTTCAAACATAAGCAGGAATAAGCTTTTTCTATAGATTTTCAAAGGCATCTTCTCTCCAGTCACTACTGACATTTCATTCAAGAGCACTACTTTGCTCCACTACCATCTACACTTTAACCATAAGAGCATTGAAAGAGCCATGCAGGTTAGTCAAGCAATCTCACCCTCCATTGTTGCTAGAACTGGAGCAAATATATTTGTGCAGAGACATACAATTTGTACCTATCCCAGGCATTATCAAAATTATGTTTATTAAATAAATAGTATTACTAGTTTCAAAAATTAAGACCTAAGCATGTCAGACTAATCTGAAATGTGATAGCAAACTTGTCCAGTGTACTTTGACTTCTTGAAACTCCAAATAAATAAATTATTATAGCTGTTATATAGTTATATACCAGCCAGCAAGGTAATATTTTTTCTCTCATGGAGTAGAACTGCAGGGAAAGAAATTACACAAGGACTAATCAAATGAATTTTGCAACTAGAATTGCACGCAGAGAAGGCATTACTGCATACCAAAGTACAAGAATCAGGCTTGCAGACATTTTCTCAGACGGTATTTTTGACTCTTAGGCTTGGACTGACTGTGCATATAAAACTTTTCCTTTCTGATAATGTTTTATGGTTTATTTGAGGCATATGACATATGACAGAGATTAGGTTTTAGTCTTCTCAGGAAACATATAGCTGTAGAAGTACACTGGCCTGTACTGCCACCATGTATAGGCATCAAGAGATATCTGAACCTGCATCTTACTACATTCTGTATAGTTTTATTAAATTTGATTTTCATTTTTTATTTATTTTATACTAGGGAAAAATAATTGCCACTCCTTTATATGCTTCCTTGTGATGTCAAGTCACAGAACATAATTTATAACCTGAGCAGCAAAAAAAGAGACTTATAAATTCAACTAGATAAGACATATGCCGATCACCTCTAACCTTGTGTTTGAATGACCTACTCATCCATTTTGAGTGTGTTTCTGCTCCATCTAGCAATAGCTTCTGCACAAGCTTTAATGAATTAATTAAAGAATCACAGAATATTTGCAGTTGGAATGGACCAAGAAGGATCATCAAGTCCAGTTCTTGACCCTGCACAGGACAGCCTCAAGAATCACTTCATGCACCTGAGAACATTGTTCACATGCTTCTTGAACTCTGTCAGACTTGGTGCTGTGACAACTGCCCAATCACCCTTTGGGCAAAGAAACTTTCTAATAGCCAACCTAAACCTCACCTGACACAACTTCAGGCCATTCCCTTGGGTTCTGTCACTGGTTGCCAGAGAGGAGAGATCAGTTCCTGCCCTGCTGTTCCCCCTCACAAGGAAATTGTGTACAGAGATGAGGTTCTGCCCTCAGTTTCCTCCAGGCTGAACAGGCCAAATGACCTCAGCTGCTTCTCATATGTCTTCCCGTCAAGGCCCTTCACTATCTTCATTGTCATCCTTTGGACACTCTTAATCTTTGGATACCTTAATATCTTTCTTATATTGTTGTGCCCCAAATTGCACAAGATATTCAAGGTGAGGCTGCACCACCGCAGAGCAAAGTGGAACAACCACCTCCCTTGACTGGATCTTAATGCCTTGCCTGATGCACCCCAGGACACAGTTGGCCATCTTGGCTGCCAGGGCATGCTGCTGTCTCATATTCACCTTGTCATCAACCAAGACTCCCAGGTCCCTTTCCACAGCACTGCTTTCCAACATCTCACTCCTCTGACCTACACACCTGTGGCAGAGATACCAAAGAGCAGAGTCAGTCTGAGTCTCATTTAACTTTCCTTCTAAAGAAACATTAAAATACTAACTTTTAAACAAATATATTAAAATACTGTGAACCTTAATACACTATGACCCACTTCATTTTCAGGAAGCAACCGTGCATTTAAAAAGAAGGGAAGCAAAATGGAATAAGATAAATTAACAGAAGATGGTGCCACTTGCTTAGAGGAACAATTCTCACATACTGGTAGAGAGAGTGCTACTTATTTGCCCTGCACAAAGAAGACTTTAGAGGCCACAAAGTGGTTCTGAATTAGTACCAGAAATTAGGATCAAACCCATGGATGAGAAATTGTTATTACTTTCAACAAAAGTTTGTCTTTCACAATGTCCTGGGATTCATAGAAGATGAAGATGGTTTAAAACCTTGTTCTCATTGTCCACAGGTTGGTTTTGTAGCTTGGAATTTGTAAGAGAGATATATTTTCCCTCACCTCAGGTTTCTCTTCCCAAACTGGATGATTCTTTTGCCATTTTTGCCTGTTTGCAGACAAATTGGATAATCTAGTTTCCAATGAAAACTCTGCACAGGGAGAACTGAAATTAGGATTCTTTCACTTCCTCACTGTCTTGGCATTTAGTTGTTAGGTATTCAGAATACTACTTTCACTATGAAGAATATGTAAAAAATTCAAAACCAGCTGTTTCATGTTAAGAACTTCTCAGAAAGTCACTTTGTATCAAGGGACACTTTACTTTGTAAACTTTGATATAGATGACAACTGTGGGGGAAATGTAATTTAGCTTTAGAACTCAGGTTTTTCACACTTGAATATCTCTGTATTCAGACTTGAACTCTGATTTGACTCAGCTTCTGCAACCTGTGCACAATACTTATTCTATATGTGCAGATCAACCGAATATTTTAGTCGCCATGTTCTTCCGCAGCTCCCCCAGATTACCAGGTCAGTAGGACTCAAGACAGAAGCAAACAAGAATTAAAATGGTGTGTGTAGAGATAACCCTCTTAAGACAGATGCTAAGGTTAAGCAATCAAGGTTGTCTGGGTGTTTTTCCTTTGAAAATACTTCTGCAGACTCTGCAGGAGGAATATGAAAAGGAGTTCACCTGAAGGAAGGAATGCAAAAAATTTTAATTGCACAAGAAAATTGTAGAGTAATAATTTGGATTGGAAGAGACCTTAAAGATCATCTAGTTCCAAATCCCCTGCCATGGGAAGGAACACCTTTCACAACACCAGGTTGCTCAGAGCTCCATCCAACCTGGCCTTGAACAATTCCAAGGATGTGATATCCACAACTTCTCTGGGCAACCTGTTCCAGTGCCTCACCACCCTTACACTAAAGATTTTTTCCTAATATTTAATATAAACCTACCCACTTTCAGTTTGAAGCCATTTGCCCTTGTCCTGTCACTACATGCTCCAGTAAATAGTCTCTTTCCACATGTCTTGTAGGCCCCCTTAAGGTACTGCAAGGCTGCAATTAGGTCACCCAGAAGCCTTCTCTTTTCCAAGCTGAATAATCCCAATTCTCTTTGCCTTTCATCATAGGAGAGGTGCTCCATCTCTCTAATCAACTTGGTGGCCCTCTTCTGTTCTGGACTCAACAGTTCCCTTTCCTTCCTGTGCTAAGGACCCCAGAGGTGGATGCAGTATTCCAGGTGGGGTCTCACCAGAGCAGAGTAGAGGGGCAGAATCACGTTCTTGACCTGTTGGCCATGCTGCTTTTGATGCAGCCCCAGATAGAGTTGTCTTTCTGGGCTGTAAGCACATATTGTGGGCACTGTGTTCAGTCTCATCCACCAGCATCCCCAAGTCCTAATGCAGGACTGCTTTCTGAAAGTCAGCAGAATATGTTGCATTTTGACAAGTAAACAGTGTTTCCAATCATACCAGGAATTCTAGGTGGTAGTGCAAAAGATGTTGCTGATAAAAAAAAAACTAACAAAAAAGTTATGAAGGTATATGCTTAATCATGTTTCAGATCTGGAAGAATATGCTCTTTTCAAATTATCTTGTCTGAAGATTGATAAATATAAATTCAATTTACTTAAGAAGTTGTTCAGAGGAAATTATTCTCAAGAGGTTCAGTATAACATGGTGCTCTTAGTTCAGAAACTTGGATGTATATAGTATGCCTGTGATGCTCTCACTAACCCTGTGGTGCAGTGAGATATAGGCTAATCCATGCTGAGTTCTCATCTTCCACAGATTAATTTATTCACCTTAATGTTAGGTTAAGTTTGTCTTCACAGTGGTTGCAATCAAAAAACTTGCCAAGGATCTATTCTTCTTTTGATCAAAAATGGAATATGAATTGTAATTAGATTTAGACTTGGAATAGAATTATAAATCTTTGAAGGGGACTCTGAAAGGAATTGGTGTCTCAGATTTCTTTCTTATGCTTTAAAGACAGGCATACCTAGGGCTGAAAAGTGTTGAAGAAAATTGGCAACATTCTACATGCTTCTTATGTAAAATTGTAGAACCTATTCTTTCAAGAAGTTGTCAGGATACCTGAATATCCCTTCTGAAATTCTTGGACTGAAGGAACCACATAATAGCTCATGTGAAGGATTTAAGAAGACACCAAGAAAGACAGTTTGATATTTTAGGATGTCTCTCCTGTGGAAGTGTATTATAGTGGTATGAAATCATCCATGATCAGAATGGTTACAAATGGATAAATCCAAACAAACATAAATAGAAACAGAAAGAAAGAGAAAATAGATAAATGAGAGAAAAGAGAAAAGGGTAGAGGAGAGAAAAGGAAGGCATGAAGGAAGGCATGAAGGCATGAAGGAAGGCAGGAAGGCATGAAGGAAGGGAAGGAAGGAAGGAAGGAAGGAAGGAAGGAAGGAAGGAAGGAAGGAAGGAAGGAAGGAAGGAAGGAAGGAAGGAAGGAAGGAAGGAAGGAAGGAAGGAAGGAAGGAAGGAAGGAAGGAAGGAAGGAAGGAAGGAAGGAAGGAAGGAAGGAAGGAAGGAAGGAAGGAAGGAAGGAAGGGAAGGAAGGAGGAAACTTCACCCAAAATCTGAAGCCTTTCTTAGTTCTTCATGCTTAGATGGTCTGGGAGGACAAATTTCATGCAAATGTGATTAGTTAGATTTTTGAGAATATTCATGGAGATAGTCTGGGTCTCAAGAAGAAATCTACTGGTTTGTAGGCTCTGTAGATAAGGAAATACTGGAACAAGGTGAGATGGTGCATTTTAGAGATTGCATCACCCAAAATCTGAAGCCTTTCTTAGTTCTTCATGCTTAGATGGTCTGGGAGGACAAATTTCATGCAAATGTGATTAGTTAGATTTTTGAGAATATTCATGGAGATAGTCTGGGTCTCAAGAAGAAATCTACTGGTTTGTAGGCTCTGTAGATAAGGAAATACTGGAACAAGGTGAGATGGTGCATTTTAGAGATTGCATGTAGAATTGCCTAGGAAAAAAATCTGTAATGCTAAACCTGAAATTTATTTTTAAACATAAATTATGAAGTGGTGAACATTACAATAAAGCAATACTAATTGAAATAATGTACTGTCTTGTGAGTAGAAAAATATTTTCCTATTCTAACCAATGCAATCAACAGATTCTTTTTGCTTATGTGTGACCTAAGTACCAGCCTTATTTGTATTAATTTCTGGTCCAATTGTGTTTCAATTTTAAAATTACAAAAATAAATCCTCATCCATTAGAGTCTATATTTTCACACAAGTTTTAGCTGATAAGAATAAGAATAGAATTTATTGAGTAGAAGATTATACCTTTGAACATCTGGGTACTTCTTAAAATTTAGGTAAATTAACTGAAGCAGAATTCTCTATGTATGTAGTGAGCAAAGTGCTAAAGCTATGATCCTTCATATAGTTTTATGGAGAAGTTTGACCTGAATATATTTTTATTTTTTTTTGTAGCTCAGATGGAAAGGAAAGCAAACAAGTATCTCACTACCTAATCCTTCCATATAACAAATGTAAGAAATATTAGATAGCTTAAAATAAGTATACATGTGAGACAACTGGTCACACACACAAAAAAAAGTCACATATGTAAATTGCTTCTAAGATAGTTTGTAATTGGGCTTTGAACTCATCCTGGAGGCTGATTTTCTGGATTGGTATAATCTTATTGTTTGGGGTTTGTAAGTCTTTTCTCCATTTAAACATCTGTTAAATATGTATACTATGGTTTCAAATTTAATTGGCCCCTTCTAAGGCTTAATATATATATATATAGACTACCTATACATTTTTCTATGAATAATGAAAAGAGATCTCATCCCTCTGTCTGCCTAGAAAACACAATTCAAACTTTCTCAATCATAGGCATATTTTGTAAATTATTTCTAGGTAAACATACAAAGATTTAACACTATAAGCTAAACTGTTTGATTCAGGATCACTAAGATATTAAATATATTCTGCTTTTCAGATAGTATGTTATGAAAACTTTCTTCAAAATATGTAAATCACTTTTCTCAAGTGATTCACTTATCTTTTAGGAAATACAAGCATTATATGAAATGTGTGTTTAGGAATGGCACTTATAACTTACAAAACTTGCTATATAACTCACAAAATTTACTATATAAATCACTTTGACATATTAGATAAGTATCATATTCTCTTCCCTTTTGTGAAAAGAAATAGAGAGTTGCTTTTAGCATGGGAAAGATAAAAAATATCTGAGTGCATTTTTAATAGCTGTATAGACACAAACTGGAGGAAAAAAATGAAGTCTTCGTGGTTTTTGTAACTTTGATTTCAGCACTATGGTAATGACCTTGCAATTTAGACTGTGTAAAACTTTAAACAACCATGGCTGTTTCTGCTTACATATTCATCTTAGTCTTATAATGCCATTGATGTCACATATTTAATTCATGTATTTAATGCAGATGATATGGAACACAATGTCTGGAATGAGTTCACTGGATTTATTTTTCTACAAAGTCTTACACTGGATTAATGCAATAACCTTTTATCTTTAAATTTGAATATAGCTATGACAGATTTGTATTTGCAAAATTGTTGTGATGAGCTCCCTTTAAGTAGTGATTATTAAAGCAAATTTAAGATATGTTTCTTTCAGCAGCTTCACAGAGATCATAGTACAGGAGATCAGGAAGGTTAAAAGAGAAAATGCCACAAAGTCTCTTTAATGGATTCAAAGGAACATTTTATTTATCTTTAGTCTACAGCCTCTCCTCCTGTGGAGGGAGGGAAAAAAAACAAAGCCCAAACAAAAAGAGGGAAACAATTAAATTATCAGATTCTTGCAAATTTCTAAATTCCTTCCTGGAGAGTCCATATCATCCCTGGAAATATTAATGTTTCCTAACAGGAGGCAGTATAACTTAATAGCATTCTTCACAGTGTCTCCAGAAAGACAATGAGACTTACAAGATACCTAGTTACTGAGTTTAGTGATTTTTCCTTTTATTTTTATGAATGTACACATAAAAATGTGCACCTCCATCTAATTCAGGTGTATTTTTACGCATCACAACTGCATGAAATAGTAAAGAATTAGCTGACTCATTCTTTCTACCATTGGTAGAGACAGATTTCATACAATATCAAGACCTTTCACTTATGAAAATAGTAGTTAAGAAATTTGAGTGTGACTAGAACTTGGAAAACCTTTATTGAAAGAATATGAATATTCATATTCAGCTAATTAATGTCAGTGGGGTTCACTTTCCCAGTTATTAGCAAAGGAATACATTCATAAGAGTGTTTCTAATAAGTGAATTAAGAAAATAAATAAGTAATATTTACAAAAAGTGGATTACTAACTTGTCATCAATAACTACCACTCACAGACTTATACTGCAAATCTCTTTGAAGACTTACACTCATCTGTTATGGGAGAAGAATAAACCCTCTCAGTGAACCATTCACAGAATAGAAGTTATCAGAAAAGTAAGTATAGAAGGAGTGAATTTTGCTTAAATAACGCAGTAAAACTGTAGTAAAACTTCAGTGCGGTAGCAAACTAAAGAACTGTAAAATCACAGGATGGCTGAGAGTGGCGAGGACTTCTGGATATCATGCAGTCCAAATCCTTCCTCAAAAAAGGGAAGCCGCTAAAGACGCTTGTTTGGGACTATGTTGCATTGATCTCAGACATCTCCAAAAATAAAGATTCCACAAATTCTTTGGGGAAGTTATTCCTGAGTTTGGTCACACTCACACTAAAAAACCCATAGAATTTCTTGTATTTCACATTGTATTCTCACTAGGCACCACTGAGAGGGTTCTAGCTATTTTATTTTCAGTTTCCCATCATCCAGTTATACACACGGATAAAATTCATCCAGAACTTTATCTCCTTCAGCTCTCTCAGCCTCTCCCTATATGATAGATGTTCCAGTCCATCAGAGACCTTCATGGACCTTCATTGGACTTGCTCCAATATGTCCATGTCTCCCCTGTACTCAGAGCCCAGACTGGACACATGACTCCAAATGTTTCTCACCAGGGCTGAGCAGACTAGGAAGATCATCTCCTTCAACCTTCTGACAACATATTGCAGCTCAACAGGCAGGTGGCAATCTTTGCCATGGGGGAACATTGCTGACTTGCATTCAGCTTATTGTCTACCAGAAATCCTGGTCCTTTCCTGCAGAGCTCTTTTCCAGCCAGGCTTCCTCAGCCTGTACTGGTGCATGGAATTATTCCTTTTGTTGAACTCCATGATTTTCTGATGAGTCCACTTCTCCAGGTTGCTGAGGTCTCTTTGAATGGTAGGATCTGGTCTATCAGCCACTTCTAAGGAAGCAGGTACACTTTGTTGAGTTTGTCTTATGTTTTCTTAGGGTATATGAAGGATATGAAAGCAAATGTTAAACCAATGAAAACCTATCTGATTTGGAATCATTGTCTTCTTCCTTTAAGAATTATCCAATTGCTATAAAAGGCAATTTCTATCAATAACTGGCAGTACTTTAGACAGATGTTATGCAACTGAAGCACATATGTATATTATTATTACTGAATCTCACAGATGTTTAAGATCCTTTTCAAATATGTAATGCATAATTTGATGCTTCATATTCATGCAATTATGCAAATATACCACAGTGTTAAATCTATAAGTAGCACTGCTGCTCACACTTTGCTTTCTGCAAGCCTACCTCAGCATGAATACGACCCATTAAGAGTGTGGAGTTCAATATGTTCTATAAGCAGGCAAAGTTTACATCATCTTCTGGCTGAGGTAATTGGACATTTTAGATGGTCACGTGGAAGTGTTATGCTTTCTGGAATATTTTTATTTTATTTCAGAATTGCTTATTTGCATGAGTTGTTGTTAGCTGACTGAAATAAACATTCAGCCTCAGCTAAAATATTCCGCTAAAATATTAGCTATTTATGCAAACAGACCCAGGAGCACTTTCCATCTCCTATGTCTGGTTGCATGCCATGGTTTACACTCAAATTACATTTTCCCATGTGTATTATGGTTTCTATAAGAATAAAATCCATATATGGAAAACTATAAAATTCCAAAGACCACTCTTCCAAATATAAAACTGATGGTGAATACAAGGCATGTTTACAAGTTCCAGCACAGATTCAGAACTTTGTTTTGTTTCTGGCTGCTAGTATCTATTCCTTTATTTTTTGTTATGATAAGGACTCAATTATGAAGGCTCAGTAAATTTAACTGTAAACCCTGGCTCACATTTCTCATTATCTTCCACCTGAGGACATAGTCTAGTATGGCAGAAAGAGATAAGAAATAGACAGTGTATCTAGAAATCTCTCAGATAAAGAAGACTGATATCCACTTTCTAGGCACCAGATAATGGATGTTTCTAACCCATGCTTGTAAACAAGTCCTTGAGGCCACTCTGTAAATACTGGGGACCTTTATTATATACTCTTTCGCTCTGTGAACTTCAATCTAAATTTACCATCAGTACGCACAAAGATGAAAGTGTCTCAGACTCTAATGCATACTTGCCAAATGTTTTGTTTTTATTTATATGACCAAGATTGTCAGAGATCACCATGAAAGGATATCTTTAGTTGCAAGTGACAATGATAAAAAAGAAGTTAGCAGAGAGACTGAGTGTCGTGGTTTAACCCCAGTCAGCAGCCAAGAACCACGCAGCCCCTCACTCACTCCCCCACCAATGGGATGGGGGAGCGAATTAGAAGGGTAAAAGCTACAAAAACTCATGGGTTGAGATAAAGACAGTTTAATAGAGGAAGCAAAAACTGCACACACAAGCATAGCAAAACAAGGAATTAATTCACTGCTTCCCACAGACAGGAGGTGTTTATCCATCTCCAGGAGAGCAGGGCCCATCATGCGTAACGGTTCCTTGGGAAGACAAACACCATCACTCCAGATGTCCCCCCTTCCTCCTTCTTCCTCCCACCTTATATACTGAGCATGATGTCCTATGGTATGGAATATCCCTTTGGTCAGTTTGGGTCACCTGTCCCAGCTGTGTCTCCTCCCAGTCTCCCATGCATCCCCAACTTCTTTGCCAGTGTGGCAGTACAGAAAGCAGCAAAGGCCTTGACTCTGTGTAAGCTCTGCTCAGCAATTGCATTATCAACTCTGTGTTCTGCACAAAACCCAAACATAGCCTCACACTAGCCTCTATGAAGAAAGTTAACTCTACTCCAGCTCAAACCAGCACACCGAGGAAAGTGCTCCATAAGTTTACAAATGTGAACATAATTCTGGAAAAATTTTGTGGTAGCAGATAACCTTCCTGGAGTTTTCCACATTGTGAGGTAAAGATACTGAAATCCAATGCTGGATATGCAAAAAGGATTTGAAAGCTTGTTCAGTCTCTGACAGAACTGTTCTGTCAATACAGAAGGCATAAGAATAATTTCAAAAATCAGCAAGTGCACTTGTTAGTTTGCACACTACAGAATGAGACCTCGTAACTATTATGTAGGTGAACTTTGTGTTGTAGATGATACTTTTTGTAATTCATTGGACAAGAAAAAAATCATTTTATCAAGCCTGTGTCACAAGGATAAGCTAGTACTGCAACTTTTCCCCCCCAATTGAATACAGAAGAGGTCAGAAAAGAATGAAATATGTTGAAATGAAAAAATTTTCTAGAAAACCATTTTGCGACAACGCATGCAGAAAATGTAGGCCTAGATGCAATAGTTGATATGAAATGTTTTATTTTTATGAAATACAGTTTCCAGGAAAGAAATATAATACTGCACTTGTATGTCATAATTTGTAAATTCAGGTAACAGAAAACAAAAATGTGAAGTACATAATAGTAAGCAAGGAAACAATGTGGGATATATATGGCACACTTGTTTGAGTTTTAACAGATTTTCTGGTAGGAAATTAAAAATATTGCAACAGGTTATGATTTTATGCATGTTAAATCCAAAGTATCTGTAATGCAGTTCTGAAGAAACCAGAAATTATATTATGAGACTCAAAAGCTCAAAAGTCAAATTCAAGTTCATATTTAATGCTGGCAAATTATGACATATCATATTTGACAGGAGTTTTACTTGCCAAATTACAGTCTGTCAGAGTCTCATAATTAGATTATCTAATTAAAGAACTACAATTAAAAAAAGAGGATTTGTAAACTCATATATACACAACATTAAAAGTGAAAAGTCACCTAATTGAATGCATTTGTTTCCACAATATATGAAAATTGTGCTTAACAGCAAAAGGCATCAATAGTCAACAGACTGGATGTCCTGGTTTAACCCCAGCTGGTGACTAAGTACCACACAGCCACTCACTGACTTCATCCCAGCCCTAACTAACTCTATCCCAGCTGAATCCAAGACAGTGGATCTTGTTGACTTAATGTCACAGTTATAAAAGAGGAAGCCTACAGGTGAAAAAAAGATACCTTCAACTTTTCTCCCCAGTAAAAGGAGAAAGAAAACTTTTCAATATCTGAAGGGCCTACAAGAGATCCACAGAGGGACTCTTTGTTAAGAACTGCAATGAGAGGACAAGGGGTTACGGGTTCAAACTGAAGGAAGGAAAGTCTAGGTTGGATGTGAGAAAAAAGTTTTTTACCATAAGAGTGGTGAGACATTGGAACAGGTTGCCCAGAGACGTGGTAGCTGCCCTGACTCTGGCAGTGTTCAAGGCCAGGTTGGATGAAGCCTTGAGCAACCTGATCTAGTGAGGATGTGTCCCTGCCTATGGCAGGGGGTTTGGGACTGGGTGATCTGTAAGGTCCATTCTAACCGCTAAAATTCTACGATTCTATGAAATGTGTGCTATTTGTAAGCTAGTTCATCAACTAAAACAACTGACTTTTGCTTTAGTTTCTCTCATGCAAGTATCATGGCTACACTAAAGACAAGCAGTAGTTAAATAAATTGGGGCAGTGCCTAACTGCTGACAAAGTAGCGCTTAAACTTTGATCAGTAAAAGCTATGCCATGTCAGCTTTGACAATCACCTATTGTCCTGATCCAATAAGACTCACGAGTGTTCAATCTATTCCTCCATGTGAATTAAGACACAAACAAGGTCAAAATACCATTAAGAAGTGAGACTTTATTATTAGTCACACAAGGGTGAGAGAAGGGGCAATAGGAAAGCTAGAAACAGGAAAGGGGGATAGTTAGAAGTAATCAAGATTTGAGATGCCAAAGTCAGGATAGTCACCACCATGGGTCCAGCAATATTCCAATGATCCGTAGTCGTGCAGAAGCAGGGATAGTCATTACCATAGATGTAGCATGATGATCCATAATAATCTTTTCTTCAGTGGTGGGCACACACACACACTCTGGACACTGGTCATTTTTCATAGGACTCTGACAGGGCACTGACTGGTCAGGTCCCTTTGAGTTGCAGGGTGAGCTCATGGTGATTCCCAGAGCAGGCACCTTGTGATTCATATGTGGTCAGATATTTACTGTGGACAATGGTGCCTCCCTATCTCAGTAGTCAGAGGGTTTAGGTTGTAGACAATGGAGCCTTGATACCTTGGGAGCTGGAGACACTCTGTGGCTCAGCAAGCTTTGATGCAATCAATCAGACCTTTGCCACACCACGAGCAGTTAAAGTCAGGCAATGTCGAAACATTTCTTAAAGGTCCCTTACACCTATCTATTGATATGCTCATGCAGAGTTACCATTGAGGGTATTTCTCAAGCACAACATTCTGGTGCCAGTGAACTGGAAATAGGTTCATGTACACTGTGGACAGTTATTGATCTGCTGAGGCTTGATAGAAAATCTACAGTAGCAAGGGATAACTTATGTTCCACCAGTACATATTTCTAATTTACGTTTTTGTCACCCAGGAAGCCTATGATAAACAACATTTCTTGCACAATGGAATTGGCATGGAATTGCATTCATTTTTCCTTTTCTTGATTGTATTCCAACAAGCCCAGTGAAACTTTAAGAGGTCAGAGATAAGTTTTACAAAAAATTAAGGTTCTGCTCTTTTATGATGCCTAAGCATATCATGCGAAAGGAAGCTACACTTTCTGAAGCTATATGAATATAGTAATGTGTTATAACAAAATATTCAGGAAAAGGCATTTCTGTGCTGATTGCTCCTCATATTCTCTTCCACAAATTCATCCTCTTTTTTAGCAGATCTAGACATTTGGATCTTTAAAACAAATTTATTTATGTAAATGAAAGATTGAAGTGCCTTTTCTTCAGTGGTTGAGCAATGCTGGTGATTTATCAGTACCCAGCCAATACTGTCACAAAACTATTCATTGCAGATTATTATATTTCTGGATGGCATCCCTAGTATTTTTTTATATAGTAAAGATAATATTAGTGAATAGAGTAAGAGGAGTCTTATTTCTTTACCTTAATTTTAAAGTATACTTTTTCTCTTTTCCTTTCCTCCAAAAGTTAAAACCATCTCTGTGTAATGAAGACTTGCTGTTAGCAATCTACTGCATGGGTGCAAAGAGAGGCATATAGGTTCAGTGTGACAACAAACAACAGGGCTGATAGAGTACTGGAAGTTAATACTTTTCGAGGACGCAAAATAATGGTGACAAAACTAGAGCGACAAAATCAGAGTGACAGATAATCTTGCTTTTCAAAGCCATAATACAGCCCACAAAGAAACAAATCTATCTTTTGTGGTTATGTAATGCAAATGTTTTTGCATAAAATATTGAGTGATTCAATAACTTTCTACCTAAATCAGTTACATATGACCACCTGTCATGGTTTAACCCCAGTCAGCAACCAAGCACCATGCAGCTCCATACTAGCCACTGTGAAGTAAATTAACTCTACCTCAGCCAAAACCATCACACCACCAAATGGCTGCCCTTTTTTAATGTGCAAGTCATTTCACAGGAACTAAAACCAGAGTGAAAAGAAGAAAAACAGTTAGCCTGGCATGGATAGAATGGATAAACACAGGGACACATAAAGGCTGTCCCAGATTACTAAACTGCAACAAAAAGGACTTATGTATCATTGTAGCCAAGAGGTTTAACAAGGTATTCCATACAGTTGGTGTTATTTGGAAAACAAGCAGTTAAAATATATTTTATGTCTTTTATTAGGCAGTTACATAAGTCCATAAAGGATAAAACAAATCTTCTGGGTTCTGTATGGAATTAAAAAACAAATTCACTATGCTAGAGCTGATACCAAATAGACCTTCATCAAATTATTTCCTCCTGTTTTTATGTTTAGCCTTCAGAGAGGTGTGTAATAAACTACACTCCCACTTTTTTAACAGAGAAAATAAGATCTTGTCAAACTCTCAGATGGAGAGAAAATTGCCAAGTGTACATACTCTTGGTGAAAATTATGAGAGACTTGAGGGTGGTAAAGCAGGAAAGAAGTTAAGATTGTGAGTTGGAAAGCAGCAGAAGAAAACTACTGGCTTGACAAATGGAGGGAAAAAAAAGGTAAGAAAAATATATTGACCAATTCTGGTTCTTCACAGTGAATTTATTTTCTCTTTCAGTTTAAGACTGTCTCAAAAGAAGCCTATGCTATTAATTCAGGTTGGGATTTTACAGAGTCTGTGTTGGCTTATCTGTGCTTTCATTTGAAACAGTGAAAAGTTTGCTCTTCAACTCAAACAGCCTTAAAACATTCTTAACTGCTCTTGAAATTCCCCTGGCGGATAACCTTAAGGATTTCCTTCAATTAAAACCAAATCTGAATGTTTTAGAGTAGAACTTAACTTCTTGTAATATCCCACCAAGTCCACTTGTGAGTATGCTACTAGTATCATCTCACCACATAACAGTACTGGAAAAGATAGCTACATTATGCATCAATATGATGATTTCTGAGATGTAGTCTACATATTAAAACAGATGTACAGAGTTTTGTGGTGGTGGTGGTTTGGTGATTGGGTGTCGTGGTTTAACCCCAGCCAGCAGCCAAGAACCACGCAGCCACTCACACACTCCCCCACCAAAGGGATGGGGGAGAGAATCAGAAGGGTAAAAGCTAGAAAAGCTCATGGGTTAAGATAAAGACAGTTTAATAGAGGAAACAAAAGCTGCACACACAAGCAAAGCAAAACAAGGAATTCATTCACTGCTTCCCACAGACAGGAGGTGTTCAGCACCTCCAGGAGAGTAGGACCCCATCACGCGTAACGGTTCCTTGGGAAGACAAGCACTCTCACTCCAGGTGTCCCCCCTACCTCCCTTCCTCCCATTTTATATACTGAGCATGATGTCATATGGTATGGAATATCCCATCCCTCAGTTTGGGTCACCTGTCCCAGCTGTGTCTCCTCCCAGTCTCACATGCATCCCCAACTTCCTTGCCAGTGTGGCAGTACGGAAAGCAGTAAAGGCCTCGGCTCTGTGTGAGCTCTGCTCAGCAATAACAAAAACATTTCTGCATTATCAACACTGTCTTAGGCACAAAATCCAAACATAGCCCCATAATAGCCTCTGTGAAGAAAGTTAACTCTACTTCAGCCCAAACCAGCAAATTGAGGTTTTTTGTTTGGATTTTGGTTGTTGTTTTGTTGGGGGAGGGGGGAGTTCAGGGTTTTTTGGTGGGTTTTTTTTTGTGGTGTTCCCCCACCAACCCCTCCAGTTTGTTTTTGTCCTTTTTAATTTTATCACAGAAAACAAGCTCAGGTTCATTTAGTCCTTCGTTTTTAACAACTGAGGATTCTATCTGTGCTTTTCACCACATAAATTTCACTGGATATATATGAGCTCATTGATGTGATATAATGTGCAACCACTCATTCAGTGAAAGATTCAGTCATCCAACATTTCTACAGCATAAGGGGATTAGCAAGGATAGAGAGTCAGGCAAATCTCAGCAACTGGGGTAAAATTACTGACTCTTCCTCTGTGAATGCAGTTTTAGTCTACCTCTGAACAACAGAAGACTCTACAGAATTTGGTTCTTAAATTCCAGGAGGGAATTCTTGCTTCTGGTGAGTGAAAGCAGTAGCAGACAAGGAAGGAGAGAATGTGGGAAGGTGTTCACTTCTACTCTGTGTGCTTAAAAGAGCTTTATTTAATCATTAATACTGTTCTGGTATAAAATGCATATCTGGTCCAGGGAAAATATTTGGAAAACAGTAGGTATATCCAGTAAGGTGTCCTTGCCACTCAGATACTTTCCTGATGTCTTTGCTGTCACCATGTTTCTTATTTGTGGTTGCAATGAGACTTTCTGTGAAGATGTCTCATGACCTGTTGGCCTTTGCATGATTCTACTGTGCAACTAGAGAGCAGAAGGCAGGCAACATCCCAGCAATGACAGCAGTATTTCCCTTCATAAGAACATTTTCAGAAGTCTAGGCAGACAGAACTCCAAGTGAAAGGAGACACTTGTGTTCCCATTGGTCCCTGTACTTATGAGTATGCTTATGGCATACTGAATTTATACCTTGAAAAGCACTTAACCTGTCCCCATAGGTTGTTAACCAAGTCCTAAGCAGTTGAAATTTTGTGGACAGGCATCTAAGGCAGACAGATCACTTTCTACGCAAACAACTCACCATGTTAATTTTCCAAACGGAGTTTTCCCCTGGAATTTTTGAGAGATGGCATCTACACAAATTTAAACAACTATTTCTTAACAGCTACCTTTGATTTATTATACAGGCCAGCTGTGAAATATTTACACTATCTATTTTGTCATTAACATGGAGGATGTAATGAGAGTGATCCTAGTAATTAACAGTTTAAATATCTTTGAATCCAAAGCAACTCTTTCAGAATGAAGAAATAATTGCCAACTAGATGCTTGCTTAATCATTGTGTTAAATACCATGTAGACAAGACTCTAGAAAATGTTTCAAGCAAAAGAAAAAGTTGAAATATTAACCCTTCTGACACAGTTTTTATAGGCTGGAAAAAATTACATAACCCTCTTGATATTCTATGAATAAGTTTTCCCCTGTGCATTCTTCCTCCAGACTTTACCAGGAGAAATTAACTCTACCATAATCCAAACAACTACCTGAAATTTTACCAATGAATGTAGTGTTTATAAATTTGTGTTTATCTGATGCAGAGGCTAAGCCCAGTGTTTATTCACAGCACAAGACTGTACTTATGAGCAAAAATACACTACAGCCTGAAGGATTTCATCATGATATTGACATTACCTTATTATTCTTTCACTTTTAATTTCTGTTCAGAAATTTCTGTCCCACTAAAACACCTCTGAGTGAGAAGGCATCTTCTGCCAATAGCTTAAAAGCCCTTGGAGAATCCTTTTCTCACATAATAGACACACCAGAAAATATCCCAGTTGGGCAGATACAGAGTGTCTATGTGGTATAAACCAGCTCTTAAAGGCTGTATTTAGAACATTTCCAGGTAGTTTCAGTGTTAGATATTCATACACGTCATTTTTTTTCATAATTATTACTGATTTTAACAACTCTAATCATGGAACTAGATCTCTCAGATCTCATTTTCCATTAAGTTCTTTGGTATATGAAGCAAGGAAATGGTTGAGCCCAAATTTCTCAGGTAATGATTTTTATGTCTTTTCCAGCATTCTACTTGACGTAAAAATAAGACAAACATTTTACTTTTAAATAGTATCATGCATACAGTGTTCATTATGACACTTTCCAACAGACTTATAATTACTTCTAAACAATACATGGGAAATAAATAAAAGGGGAGTTCTCTGAAAGAATTTCAAAACAGCTGTGACTATTGACTTAACTACATTTCCAAAATTTAGGACAAAAGTAGTTGAGAGTAGGTTTGAATCTTAGGAAGAAATTCTTTGCTGCAAGGGTGGTGGGACACTAAAACATTGCTAAAACACACAAAGCTGTGGATGCCCCACCCCTGGAAGTGTTTAAGGTCTGGTTGCATGGAGCTCTGAGTAACGTGGTGCAGTGAAAGCTGTCCCTGCTCATGACAGAGGGCTTGGAACAAGATGGTCTTTAAAGTCCCATCCAATCTAAACCACTATGTGATTCTGTAATTTTCACTATTATTTAATTTACCTTCTGAATGCACTAGGATGCTAATTGCCATCTTTAAACAATGCACATGGTAACTAAGTTCAAGGTCTTTAAAAGTCTCTTGGTTTTCAGTTATCCACTTTTCTCAAGATACAGAAAGCATCCTCTACTCAAAACCAGGCAATATCTCAGCATCTTGACAAAGATGCATTTTTTCCTACATGACTTTTGAAATCTCTCAGACATGTCAACTCTAGTACTAATTTGCCTTCAGTTAACTCAAAATTTAAATATCTTGTTCCTGGAAAGTGTTAGAACAATGAGTAGAGGAGAAGAAATTGCATCCATCTGTATTTTACTATGAAGCATGGGAACAGTCCTCAAAACACAGACCAAAAGCCTGTATTATCCTAACCTAGATAAAAAACGTAACTCCTAGGTCTAACTATGGATTCAGGAGGTCTGTGTCTTTTCTCTTCCACACAAGAAGCAAACATGCTTCCACAGCTTTTTCATGAATAAGTACTGTCATTCATGTACATATTTAAGAATTAAGAAATGCAGATTTAATTCCTACAGAGACAAAAGGAAATTATCTTTCAGAATATCGCACATTTTTTAATGGCTTTGGCCTTTACTCATTTTGCCTCAGTTCTACCTCCTTCAAATGTCATGAGAATGATTACAATAAAGATAATGAGATACTCAGATGCTGTCATGAGGGGGCCTTACATACACACTGCTAAAATGTATAGGTTAAGATTAAATACTCCTCTACTTCCAAATGATGTAATTAGAAAGCTTTTAAATTTAAATAAAACACCACTCAAAGTGCCTATCTCTGGCTTTGTGTGTAACCTAGAAGACACATAACTGTGAAGATTATTATGAACCCACTGAATAAAAATGCAAGTATATTCCTTTGTCACTTGTTTTCATTTAGAGTATTTCATGTTTCTCCTCTAGCAGTCTGAAACTGTTGTTTCTGATATACTGAAAGGTTCAGAATCCTCAACAAGTTAAATTATGTGGTCTCAATCCATGCTCACCTTATGATAATAGAGGGTGATAATTATGGCCTACAAGTGACTGCACTTTCACTGTGACAGCAGAGATTGGGGCAGATTCAGGCAATTTAATCAATTAAAATTAAACAGCAATAATAATTTTAAAAAAATTTAAAATCTTAGAATATATAAAATTGTTCTTTTGCTACCCATAGGGCTGAAATAAAGTTATATGGTAGAAGAAGATCTGCTGCCTGGGATTTCAGAAATGCTGTTTTTTAACTGCTGCAAACACAGTGCATCTCACTCTCTTATTCTTTCTGAACTATAATATAATGCTGCATAAAATCTTTATGTCACAGTGGGTCATACTGCACAATGATTTCCAGCTTTCAAGCTTTTTCTTTCTTGTAAGATAGCTATAAACTACACTTGTTTCTGAAAAAGAAGGTGGCTGTGGGAAGGATATATTTTCCATAACAGCAAAAATATCGGTGATCAAAACCTCCTGGCAAACTATGCGTAGCCTACTGGGGATTTCGAAGTTAAAAGTTAATGTCCCATTATTAGCTTGATTTTGTAGGTATTTTGGGAGTAAATAGATGCACTGGGTTTGCTTGGGATGATGCTAATTTTCTTCATATCAGCTCATATGATGCTAAGCTTTGTAGCTGTAACTGAAGCAGTATTGATAACAAACTATGGTTTTGGTTATTCCTGAACAGTGCACAGTGCCAAGGCTTTCTCTGTTTCATACTCCACACATCCCACCCTCTCTCCCTGTGAGTAGTCTCAGGGTGAACAACAGCTTGGGAGGGGTCAAAGAAAATAGAATTTTTTATAATAGGGGAGTTAGACATAACAGCATGCTGGATCCATGCAAAGAAATTAATTTTGATATGGCCAAAATGAAAGAAGTATGGACCAGGAATGAATGCCACACCTACAGAATGAAAACCGCATCATTCATCACAAACTCTGGAAAGGTTTTTTTGTGAGAAAGAATTTAGGAACAGAATAATGATTTACCAACACGAAGTTTTTGCAAAAAGTACTAGGGTCATTCACAGGGGAATAAATGTGGTGAGTAAAGTAATGTTTGGATTTAGCATGGGTGACACCACCAGTGTAACCGTGCATTTACCTGTGCTGCTGTTGGTCTTTAAGAATTTCAAAAAAAAAAGCAAGGGAAAAAAGCTGTCTTTATTAGAAGAGGAGAAAATTTAATTTTTTTCCAAGCTATAGGAGAAAAATATTCTACTGACAGATGTGAAGACCTAAGCCTATTTATCTTATCATAAACCAACAGAAAAACATAGCTTAATTAAAGGGCATAAGCACTTTCTCAAGAAAAAGTAGCCATGTACTACAAGAGTTTTTTTAGCTAGCAGACAAGAGCATAACAAGAAAGAACCAGAAAAAAACAAAGTCAGATAAATTCAAGGAACACTCAGAGTAGTTACTCGTTAGAACACAGCATGAAGAGAAACAAGCACAATTTTCATATCTTGATGCCTTCAGGTGAAAACTGGATTTCTCTCCTGAAGATGTACTTCCATCAAATACAAGTTACTTGTTTAAGATAGAAGTGAAATTTTATATCCGCTGTCCTAGTTGCATTTCCCATTGCAATATCAAAGAAGCACCAAAATTGTCCTGCTAGAAATAAATAAGACTAAGAAAAGACTATCATGTCAGCTCTGAATAATGAAACTATTTTTGCTTTTTGTATTGCAAAGCTACCCACCAGTTTTCCCTCGACTATTTTCAGTATCATCTCTGAAACTTGCAATAGAATCCATTTGAGATAGTATCACAATTTTTTTTTATTCTGTGTTTGTATCTCCTGAAAATTTTTTTTTAAGAAACTGCTCCATAAATGTTGTCCTTTTATTGAATCCTATGGTACATTGAGATTTCTTTCTTTTTTTTTTTTTTTCTGTATGCCTCTGTATATTATCTATAGATGAAAACTGGACATATGCTAAATCAATGAATGCAGAAATTTAATGCCTTAATAATTCTGATTTAATACTGTCTTGTTAAAATTTACAGTTCAACACTATTCTTAATTATAAAGAAAGCAAAGAGAGAATATATGCTGCAAATCAGTTTGATATTACCAAAATGCTCAGAAGATCCTAGTATGACCTCATTATTAGAGTTTCTTAAAACTCAAATTAGATAAGGCTATGAGATCAGTCACAAAACCCAAACAGGGAAAGCAGTCCATGTTAGTCTAATTTGAATTTGCTCTCTGATGCAGACGATATCTTAAAAAAGCTTGTAATCTCTAGCTCAAAAATTTAGCAGTCCCACAGACATAATCTCAAACTCCTACCCTTCTGCAGAATTAATATGTGGGTCTTATAATTTATTCAAATAGGTATAATTACTGCAGTTATAATGACATTTATCACCTCCCATTTGATATCTTTGTTGGTGTGTGGATGAAAGTTGCCTTCAAATGTCAGTGAAGAATTCACAATTTTCTACAAACAGCACCTTATATCCTGCCTCTCACAAGTCCAATCCAACCCTATGGGATTTATTGTCTAAGGTCCAGGGTCGAAGCTTTGGCATGGCCCAAATGCGTATCCTCAGTCTGCACCTCTGAAAAAATTGTTAAGTTGTGACAAATACTAATGAGAAAGGGGAGAAAGGTAAAGATAGAGATAGTGTTGGAGCAGAGATCATTAGTTTTTCAAGGGCTGAAGAGGAAAAACATCACCATGGATAGGCACAAAATTATAAAGAACAAAGAAATCTGGAGAATTAGATATCAAATTGCAACTCAGCAACTTGAGCAGGTTTCAGGGAGCAATGGAGGAAGGCCATTTCCTGACCTAACCTTACCTAACCAGCAATGTACTCAAGATAGGTTTTTGGGACAGGGAGCACAATACTGCTTATACTAGCCCCTCCTTTCATCCTAATTGTTTTTTGTTTAAGCTATCTAATAGAGGCTTGTTTTACACTTTCAAATTGCTTGTGTTCTGCTTGCAGAGTATCTTTACATGTGGCTAATAAGCATCTGAAGAAAATGATCCTGATAAGAAGGGTCAACAGATTACCTTTTTTAAGGTGTCTAGTGATAACAAGTCATGTCATACAGACATATTTCTGTAATATAGACATCTTCAGTGGGCAAACCTGAGCTAATCACTCCCTTTGAGTCAAGGAAGAGAAATAAGCAATTTCAGGGTACAATTCCATTGACCTATTTTGAAACATCAATCCTAGGTGAAATCAATAGTGCCTTAGAAGTACCTCTTTTTCTCATTATTGACAAAAAAAAATGTCCCCTAGAGGATTAACATGGATGTAGATGTATTCTTTGAAGATATTTGTTTTGGGTTAGATGACCTCCACTCAGTATATCTGAGTCTGTATGGTTTGTTAAAATCAGCACATGATTAGTTAAACTCTCTGTAAGGACAGAGAGAGATTCAGTGTGAAGCTTAGACAGATAATCTTTAGTTTTTAATAGATGCTTTCTTATCTTATAGCTTTCTTAAAAAAACAAATCTAGTAATAGGCTCAGTAGTTGGAGAAACACATATTTTTACCTATTAGTACCTCAGAAAATTACAGATTTTCACTCAATCCATACCAAGAAGGCATGCTAAACTTTTTAGTCCAAGTGCTCTCCTTTATCTTATCTTATCACCCTTTCATCCAACGACAGCATGTAATTTTTCAGGCTTTGCTTTCTTACTTACCATCCCCTTACTTCCATTTGAGTACTGAACACCATGCTCTCAACATTAACCAGATAAGGGGATGAATCATGTAGCAAGTTTTCTGATCAAGTAGCCATACACTGAAGGCAATCATAATCTGGCTAAATATGTAATGCATCACAGAGACCTTGAATAAATATGTACTGCAGCACTATAAATCTTACCCGCATGTTTAGACATACCCAAGGGTTTCCTTGATCACTTAGCTCTGACTCTGGTAAACAACATATGGTAACTGTGATAGAGTATATTTTCTGTAATTGAATCCTTTTATGTTATTTCCTATGGGATCAGACACTTCAGGTCAAAATTAGCGGTGACACACACCATGTGGTAAATTACACACTCAGATCATTGTAAACAAAAGGTGTAAGAAGTAAAAGAACTCAGAATTTGACCCCATGGTTATTGTCCTCTGATTGTTCTAAGCATGTGTTTTTAAATGGTCCCCATCTTATAATCATTGCATTACTGAGGTTGTCAGGGGTCTTGAGAGATAATCTAGACAAACTCTCCTGGTCAGAGCAGGGTTCACCTAGAACAGGCTGTTCAGAGCCTCACTCTCCACTCTCCATTATTTCTTCATTTTTTAGCAAGGATGTTAGGGAAGATGATGTCAAAAACTTTGCCAAGGTCAAGACAATCAACACACACTGCCCTTTCCTTGTCCACCAAGCCATTCATTTCATCATAGAAGGCTATCAGGTTTGTCAAACAGGATTTCCTCTTCAGAAATCCATACTGACAACTACCAATCATTTCCAATCCTCTAAGCAGTTTCCAGGGTTATATGCTTCTTCACCTTCTCAGGGATTATATTCACTGGCCTGTAGTTCATCTATTTCTCCTTGCTTTCTTCCACAGCCTTTCCAAGGTAAGAGAGTAGACTTGACATTATATTGGCCGTCTCCCTTTGCACTTGTGGATGAATTCCGTTAGGTCCTATGGACTTCATTCTGTACTGTTTATTTAAATATTTCCTTTCTTGATCCTTCTCTATTGAAAGCAGCTCTTCATTACTCCAGCATGTTTTTTTTGTTCAAACAGTCTGTAAAAAGATGTTTTTATAACAAAGTCAGTACTGTAAATCAAAGCAAGAATAGACCTTCCTTGTGCCTTTGCTGTTTCATTTATTGTTTCACTTCCTTCCACCCACACTTAGCCTAGACAGAAAGTCTAGAAAGTCCTCGACAGAAAAGGAAGAGAGTGCTGAACAGACATGAAGGAACAAGATGATTACAAAGCTTCCCTTCTCTTTCATCTCAGTTGCAGCTTTTGGCTTTGCTGCTCCATGTTTCTGTTGACCTAAATGTTTTTAAATGATTGTTTAGTGATTTGGTCAACGTTCACAGGCTTTGATGTAGCTCTTTTCTTGAAATTTCAATGTAGGGTACTGATATTCAGAAAAGATATTTTTTTGGCCGTCTTCAATGTGTGTATATATACACAAGCAGTATTCATTACCTAATTGAGATGTGGGTTTTTTTTGTCATTTTGTTTGTTGTTGTTTGAGGTTTTTTTCTGTAAACCAGCTAAGTTGCAAACACTAAATGAACTTTAGACCAAGAAAGAAGTCATCAAAGTTTTATCTCCTTGAGCTAGGTAATTCTTGAATTAATTTGTCTCAGTGATCTAAGCAGTTTAACAAGAATGTCCTAAAGATGCTACAATAATTTATTGATTTACAATAAAATGAAATAAAAATTAATGCTTTTTGATTCATTATCTCTTGAGAACTGTTTTCATGAGACTAAGATAGAATCTTCTCTATTCTGTCTGAAGAAAATTTGGAACTGGAACAGAAGAAGCTTTTGTTGTCTATTTAATTTGACTACTTTGGAATGTTTTCTTTCAAAAAAATGTGTTCAAAGACCAAAGTCCTTCTTTTGAACATCTTGAAATATAGTGAATTGTTTCAAGATACTAAGTAACAGTGACTGTAGAGCTAAAATACAATGTAACACATTGCATAAGATAATAAATTTTCCTTTGAAGCGAAATGCATCACCAGTTCTGGAGTGACTGCATCCTATTGTTACTGAGATATGAGGTGGGAAAGTATAAAGGAAGAAAACAGCTAGATCAGCTAAAGTGTTGCACTTCACTGGTGTTTTAAAATTTTACTAACTCTTCCAACAAATCACAACTTACTGTTAAACAACCGCATTGCATTTTGGTATCCTAACAGGATTTAATTACAAAAGAGGTACAACATCCTGCAGGAGTCCTGCTTGTAACTGCTAATGAGCAAGATGCAATAAACTATCCTTTATAAATCAATATATAAGAAATTAAATATGATTGCTTGGACTTGGTTGGCCCCATAGCTAATGGAACTATGAAAGACATGATTAATTAGAAAGGTGTTTTAGAAAGGTTAATTAGTTTACTTTTTAAATTATCTGCTGAGATAATGTGGTGGCTAAAATAAATCCTGCATCACAAATTAGCCAATGATTTTTCTGAAGATCCAGAATAAACCTACTTTGGCCAGCAACTGCACCTGACAGGAAAATCTGTTTATTATTCAAAAATGGGTTTCATTGCTGACATTTTTTTTAAATCTCTTTATTTATCTCTGTAGGGTTAATCTATGCAATAAGAATTTCAGGATAGGATTATATTTTTTAGTCTGTTAGAAGTCACTGAACTTAGTTTTGGTTTTACCCAAAAGTATTATTAGAGAAATCCTAGACCTTGTCTAATATCTCAATTGGCTAGGTACAATTTAATCAGAAAGATGGCTTGTGTCATTTTACAAATGAATTTATAATTTGAATGTAAAATGTGGAGGAAACAAATGAAAAAAAAAAACCAAACAAACTGCTGGTTTGGGCTGAAGCGGAGTTAACTTTCTTCACAGTGGGTAGTATGGGGCTATGTTCAGGATTTGTGCTGAACACAGGGTTGATAATGCAGAGATGCTTTTGTTATTGCTGAGCAGAGTTTACACAGAGCCAAGGTCTTTACTGCATTTTGTACTGCCACACTGGCAAAGAAGTTGGGGATGCATGGGAGACTGGGAGGAGACACAGCTGGGACAGGTGACCCAAACTGACCAAAGGGATATTCCATACCATATGACATCATGCTCAGTATATAAGGGGGCAGGAATAAGGAGGAAGGGGGGACATCTGGAGTGATGGTGTTTGTCTTCCCAAGGAACTGTTACATGTGATGGGCCCTGCTCTCCTGGAGATGCTGAACACCTCCTGCCCTTGGGAAGCAGTGAATTAATTCCTTGTTTCACTTTGCTTGTGTGTGCAGCTTTTGCTTTCTCTATTAAACTCTCTTTATCTCTACCCACGAGTTTTTCTAGCTTTTACCTTTCCAATTCTTTCCCCTATCCCTTTGGTGGGGGAGTGTGTGAGTGACTGTGTGGTTCTTGCTGCTGGCTGGGCTTCAACCACGACACAAACCTAGATGTAGACAATTAAAATACTATAAAAATATTGACTAGCTGTAATTTTCAGGATTTTAAAAAAATAATAAGGTACCTGTGAGGAGCTGTGTTCCCTAAACATAGGGAGAAGTGTGGGAGAAAGCTTGTGTATGTGTATATGTCTGAAAATGTACCTATGAAGAATATGTCATCACAGACTAGAACTGACAGCAGCAAAGAAGAAATTATATTCTATGATACTCTATCCCTGTTTTCAAGGGCTAGTGAAAACCCTTGAAAGCAATGATAAGCAGTGCATTTTGGGAGACAGAGAATCTAGGGAGTTTATGAAGAGAGCAGGATCTCATGGGCCAAGGAAATGAATCAGTGGTGTTGTCAGAAGATATGTACTGGGCTAGTTTGGAACTGTGAAAGCCAAGGAAAGCTTATATAGTAGATGATTTGCAAGGCTAAGAATCTAAACTGGATTCTAAGGACAGAAACGGAATAGTAAGGTTTATTCATATCTTGGCATTATAAATCTATTGCGCGTGCATTGGCAAAGCTAGTATCTCTGATACATTTAAGCAATAGTAAATTAGTGCTATTGTGTACAGAAGAAAAATAATTGACAAAATGATCATAAGTGTGAGAAATACTCAGATGGCTATGCCATATGGCAATTACTGAATGAGGCATTGTGAACATTCATAAGTATTTAGAAATACATCAGACTACTAAAACCTGACCTTTAAACATGCAGATAATTCTGTGGATACAAATTTCATTTTCAATGACTAATGACATAAATCTTACATTTTATTCATTACAAGTCAGTAAAGGAATAAGCAAAAATGTGCCACAGAAACATACAGAAAGCAATGCATCATATTTATTATTTATAGCTTTTGTGAACTGTCTTGATCATTAGCTAAAAAGATGAGAAGCAAAGAAATCTGCAAAGCAGAATGGCAAAAGAGGGGGTAGCCATAAAATGAAATCTGCAGCAATTTCCTAGTTTTAATTCTGATTCAAATATTTTAATAGATTTGATTTATACCAAAATGAAAATGCAATGGATCATTATAGGCCAGGTTTCTCCTGAAAAAGGTCTTGTGTTTCCACATAAAAATTTTCTTTGTCATATTGAAAGAAGGTCTTAACCCAATTCTTCTACAGCTTCTTTGTAATACTTGCTAGAAATATAGATTCTTTGTTTCTCGTCTCTGTCATCAACACAATTTAACAATGTCATTTCCTTAACTGAGGTTATTTGTTTTGTTTTGTTTTGTTTTCAGTCTTCTCTTTGATTTCTCCTTACCTTTCCACTTCCAGAATTCACTTCAGCGTATGTTATATCCATCCATCGCTGCCTCTACATTTTCAATGTTCCTTTCATCTTCTTACAGTTTCAGACCAAAGCTCTCAAATTCAATCTCCTTAGAAATATTTGTTATTTTGAATTGCACTCCACCATTTACTAATGCTCATAGCAGTTTGGGGTGGGGTGGGGTTTTTTGGGTTGTGTTTTGGTTTGGGGTCTTTTTTTTTTGTGGGTTTTGTTCTTTTGTTTGCTTGTTTGTTTGTTTGTTTTCATCTGAGAGCCTGAAATTGCCTGATAAATCCAGCATGGAGGTCAACATTCAGTGAGGGAATACTAAACAAAGGTCTTTTTCTCAGCGAGTGGAAAGTTAGAAATGCAGATTCTAAATCTTCTAAAAATTCAGATTTAGGTTTTGAAGCATATCATGCTCCTGTCATGCTCATTGCTTCCCTCATCATGTTAATGATAAAAGTGAAAAATTGTAAAATAGAGGGAAGCAGAAGCAGCAGCAATTCAAATAAAGTTTTAGACAGTGATTTTGCAACTCTTACTAGAATATGAATTTCTTGATTATGTAAATAATTCTATACAAGGGCAATATCTACTCATTTATGAAAAAGGTGGCTGTGAGAAAAGAGTCCAGGCTGATAAAAGAGTCGGAAGCCCCAAACCAGCCACCTGTGAGCTGATGATACCAAAGAATGGAAAATATGCTGGTGTAAGAGAGAACAGTTTTAACAGCAAAAAAAATAAGCAGGCTAAAAGCAATCTGAAACCTGCTGGGTGACTTCACTGTGAAGGTAGTGTTCAAATACAAACAGTTTTGTCAGCACAAAATTGGCTAATAAAACATGTCTCTAAAATATTGAGGGAAACTGAAGAAGACTGAAGGGACTATTAGAGCTCACAATCTCCTAAAAACATTTGCTGACTCTACATCATTGCCATTCTTGAAATTCAAGACAATATTGTAGCTTGAACTAAATGTTTCACCTTCCAAAATCTAGGAATTTTTGAGTCTTTTTCGTAGTACATACTGGGACACTATTTAAAGCTGAGAACATTTTTGGTTGAGTGGCAATTCCAAACATATAAAAATATTCTTGGTTGAAATAAAGCCTGTGCAAGTTTCCAGGGAATCAAGAAATTGACTAAAATATCATGCAATAAAAATAAAAAGAATTATTTTTGACAAAGTGGTTTTCTGTCATCTGGAGAGTTTGACAATTTTCAATTAAAAAAGAAAGGAAATTTCTAAATAAAAAAGGGTAATGAAAATTATCATCTCAATATTTATCTTTTTCTCTTATGTAAATTATCTGGAAAAATACACGAGTGACCAAATTGTTTTAACACCATTAGGTTGTGGGTTTTTTTACCTCTTGATACATGATTTTACCAGAAATATTTCCTAGATACAAAATTATTCACTTAGGATGTCTTCCTTAGTTCTTGGCTGAGAAAATATTTCTTGTAGAGAAGTGGTTAGTTTTTTATTTACATATGTAATTTATTTTCATCAGGTTTCTTATGGCTTGATTGTGAATCTGAGTCTTTGTTTTGAGAAGAATTAGCTTTTAACTGCAGTCCTGTGTGCTATATAAAAGCCTGTTCCCTATCCTCTTCATACAACTCATAATAAGATCACAGATGAACATTCCTTGAGCTTCAAAAGGAAATATTTCTTGTCTAAGGAATAAATTTCTCCTGTTCGTAGACTGACATTGGGTATTGCTTGACGGGCACAATTCAGGCTAAATTTCCATCCAAATATTTTGTTTAATGTGGAAAGAATATAACAGTCATTTTTTCCATTTTGAAAGGTTAATGAATGAATTCCAGTGTCTCTTCAATGACTGACTGTAAAGGGATCTCATGGCAAACATATGATAAATTTAGTCTGCTATCAGTGAGACAAAGGAAAACACTCCCTGAAAAGCCAGACAATTGTTTTATGCTCCATTATAAGTTTAAAATTTTATTTTGTCTTGCTGTCTAGCTGCATTGCTCATTTATTTGTTTACTATGGTCTTGCAGGTGATATCACAGATACATAGAATCATAGAATGTTAAGGGACTGGAATGGACCTTATAGATCATCTAGCCCCAACCCCCTGCCATGAACAGGGACACCTCCCACCAGACCAGGCTGCTCAAAGCTTCATCCAACCTGGCTTTGAACACTGCCAAGTTTGGGGCATCCACTATCACCCTGGGCAACCTGTTCCAGTGTCTCATCACCCTCACAGTAAAAAGATTTTTCCTGATATCTAATCTAAATTTACCCTCCTTCAATTTGTACCCATTGCCCCTTGTCCGGTCACTGCAGCTTCTAACAAAGAAGCCCTCTCCAGCTTCCTTGTAGGCCCCTTCAGATACTGAAAGGTGCTGTGAGCTCTCCATGCAACCTTCTCTTCTCCAGGTGTAATGTGATATCTGGTGTAAAGCCAGATAACTGGAACTCATAATGCTTAATACCTGTTATCTGTGAATGTTCCTTGTTTGGGTGATACAAGAACACAGGACAATAGTGTCATTTGGAAAAAAAAATGTTCTTTTTAGTATACTTACTTCAAATACCCTTGTTCTGATTTTTGAAAGATGAATTAACTCTATCCAGGAAAACTATCTCTATGAGATGAAGAATGTGTCTCCCATTTCTGATCACTCATAGAAATGTCTTTATGAATCTCTTAACTAATACGAATAAAGTAATTCCAATCCAAATATTGGATGTTGGTTTTGAAGAAATAGATGAGTTTAAATGCTTTTCAAGATAAATAAACCAAAATTAAATCTGGCAAGAATGTAATACAGATACTTTGGGAATACAAGATGCAAGTATTAATAAATGTAGTTCTTAGGAATTACATCATGCAGTACATGATACTGATCAGGTATAGGAAAACCTTCAAGATTTGGGCTTATAGGATCTTACATTTTTATTCAACAGGTAGCTTTTGGTTTTACCTTTCCAGAGAAAAGAAATTTCCTTATCTGTTCATGTTAAAATATGTAAAATCTGGGGAAAAAAAAGTGCTATTTTTAAAGGAAGTATGGCAAAAAAGATACAATGCCAAAACCTTCAGTGGACAATGTAAGAAGCATGATAACTCACAAAGCAGAGATTGCCTCAAGGATATTATTCATGATGGATCTATTTTGTCAGGGAATTGAACTCATGACCCAAGCATTGGAAAGTGCTGGGCTTACCTATTGAGTCACAGAAAAATCTCATTTACTGTCAGTAGTAGTCCTTTTAAACTCAGCTGGGAAAGCTTTCAGCCAAAGGGCCTTCACCTTGAAAGGGTGAAAGATTAAACTGAGGATAGTATTAGATAGAAAAATCAATGACAACTAGTTAAATAAAAAGGAAACTCTCAAATGAAGATAAATAATTGGCTGAATTCATCCCTTGTGTATCTCTGTTTTCTTCATTAGAGATATACTAGGATCAGGTTTGTCCCTGTGTGCAGCAGAACACAGAAAAGAAACAAATGAAAAGGTGCATTGTATAATATGAAATAGCAAGCAGTCACCTGGGCAAGTATTGAGGCTAAAACATGCTTGATAACCACAGGTTGTTAGAAGAGATCTGAATCATGTCTATTTTAATCTGAAAAAAAACCATGAAGCAAGGGTTGTACAGAAGGGGTTATGTGTTTTATCATAAGTTACTGATTCTTGGAGCTTCAAGTCAAGAGAAATGAGAAGCAAATCATAACTTAGTTATAAATAACACAGAGGATTTGAAACAATAAAAAAGACCGTTCTAAGAGTGAGCACAGTCAGATAAATTCAAGGTTTTTAGAAGGGAAAAACCCCAAAGCTAATATATATAAGTAAAATCACAAAATAATCATATTTAAAAAAATAAATAAAGAAAAAAGCAACAGTTAGTATGGCAAACTGCTTGCAGGAGGCAGAGAGATTGGATATGTATGAGAAATACCTTATAATACCCTTGTATCTCAAAGTATGTGCTATAATAAAATGGAATAAAAACTCATTTTTTATTTTCCAGCTTCACAAATCCATTAACAATCTCTGAAAGAGTCAAAAACTGTGAATGAATGTGATCTAGTCAATACACCATACTTTGAATTTCAGAAAGTTTTTGATCAGGTTACCTGCCACATTCTGAGAGACACAAAACTGTTGTGGAATAAGACAGATATTTTTATACATTAATGATTCATTAAAATAGTGGAAAAATGCAAATAAATGGCAATTTTTCAGTTGAGGATAACATTGTGGAATTCCTTATCCTCAGGGATATGAGTGTGTCAAGTCAAGTATATTCATAAAGTCAGTATATTCATAAAATACCAAGGAAAACATGGTGATTAGTGAAGTAGCAAATTTGGAAATGATAAAAAATTATTGAAGATGCTTAACTTAAAATGAACCATGTAGAACTGAAAAAGAATTTCATGGCACTGTCTGATCAAACAAAACTAGAAGAAATAAAAATTGGTATCAGCTAATATAAAGTATGATACAGAGGAGAAAAAGACTCACCCTAATAGTTACTGTCAGTCAGAAAAGCAGCACTGAAGTAATTCTTTACAGATGGATTTTCAGTGCTATTTAGCAGCCCCAATGGCAAAAAAAAAAAAAAAAAAAAAAGAGATTAGGTGGCTGTATAAATGGATGGTGTGTTCATGTACCGGACACAGTTCTGGTTGCCCAATCTCAAAAGAGATATAGTGGAATTAGAAAAGATGACAGGAGAGAATGATGGGCTGAAGAAGAGATTACCAGCTCTTCAACTTGGAACAGAACAGAAGAGTGGGTAGAAGTCTCTAAAATCATGAATTGTATGAAGACACTGAGTTCAGTATTTCTCATGACTTGCTAACTGAAAAGAATCCAATAAAGTTATGTGGTAGCCTAATATCTATTAAAGAATATTTTTTTGCACAGTTTATTTAAGATATGAAATTCAAACCCAAATATGTCAAAAGACTCTTATGCAAACTGATAAAAAATGCCTATACGTGGCTTGTCTAGATATAAAGATTCACGGAGTCCCTAAACCATTCACAGCTGAGACTTGGGAGAGCTTAGCGAAGGTTTAACATGTTGTGCTGGTTTAGGCTGAAGTGGAGTAAACTTTCTTCACAGTGACTAGTATGGAGCCATGTTTAGGATTTGTGCAGAACACAGAGCTGATAATGCAGAGATGCTTTTGATAGTACTGAGCAGAGTTTACACAGAGCTAAGGTCTTTACTGTGTTCCATACTGCCAGGCTGGCAAGGAAGTTGAGGGTGTCTGGGAGACTGGGAGGAGACACAGCTAGGACAGGTGACCCAAACTGACCAAAGGGATATTCTATACCATATGACATCATTTTCAGTAAGGGGGAGGAAGAAGAAGGAAGGGGGGACATCTGGAATGATGGTATTTGTCTTCCCAAGGAACTGTTATGTGTGATGAGGCCCTGCACTCCTGGAGGTGCTGAATACTTCCTGTCTGTGGGAAGCAGTGAATGAATTCCTTGTTTTGCTTTGCTTGTGTGTGCTGCTTTTGCTTTCCCTATTAAACTGTCTTTATTTCTACCCATGAGTTTTCCTAGCTTTTACCCTTCCTGCCCCACACAAACATTTGTAGTTGGGGGTTGGAAATCAAGTCAATGTTTGATCTTAACAGAACCTTACACATCGTTTCTATTTTTTTTTCTTGAAAATTGCAGCAATTTTGCAGCCTTGTTCACAATTCATCTCATGAAAGATTAGTGTCAGAGCAGGTGAGAGGAAAGGAAGTTAGTTACAGCACAGTGCTGGAAAGAGACAGGCTGGAAATGTCTTTGTTCAGTACTGGCATCCACTTCTTTATAGTATAAAACCATAGCCTCCACCACCTCAATTGGATGAGATGAATCATGAATTCAAAGCTTTTCTGAAGCATTCACCATATTCAGATGTAGGACTGATTCAAACTAGACTTCAAAAATGTCTGGTCTGATCCCCTATGGGTATTCTCATGTAAGTGTTCAACCAATAAAATTGAAGTTAAAGGGGTCTGTAATTATATTCTTGGAGTTGGCTGTACCTCTGATTTAATGGCTTTGATCTACAGGCAACATATGGAAAGGATACAATGCAGCACAGAATAGTATTATTCATAGGGAAAAGACCTGCCTGTGTCTCATTTGTAAGAGGCGTCAGATGTACCATTGCTACTAGTGTGAGTGTAGACAGTCTAAGGTGTTGAATGGAAACCATGGCTTGGTACAAGTCTGTGGACTTCATTTTTCATTTAAAAATTTTCACATTTACTTTTGATTTTGATATTACATGATTAGGGAGAAAAATATTTCTTCAGACACACTTAGGGCTTTATACGTAATTTTTGTCCAAGATTGTTTTCTCATTTATGTCTAAACTGTATGAACACCAGGGATTTTCAAGAACAGAACTCTATTTATCTGCAAATTAACTTTAGAAGAATTCAGATACCCAAATATCCAAGCATAAGCCGCCATAAAATCTGCCACTATATGAATTTCTCATCAAAAAAAATGCACCAATTATCTACAATTATCTACTGGAAATTACCAGAAACTTCTAGTTCATGATCAGTTATTATCATAATTTCTGGGACTTTATTTTCTTTTAGAAAAAAAGTAGCTTTATTCTCTTCCTGTGCAACATGATTCTTCTACTACATTGTGTCAACTTACATTTGGTTCCTCTGCTGACTTTGATGTGATAATATCAGGCATAAGCCAATAGCAAGTGATGAGCAAGAGAGGTGAATGCTCTCATGTTAGGAACTAGCTATATTATTCAGTACTGGAAAACTTTGGGTGATAATAATTGTCTGCTTGTTCTGACATCTCTATGAATTTAATATAAACATAGCAATATGTAAGTGAATTTTAATCCAAAGATATAATTCAAACTTAGATACTTATGGGAGCTGTATTTTTCAAAAGCTGGTAATTATTCATGACTGATTCACACAAGATAGTTTGAATTTTAGAGTTTTGAATTCTTCTGGCAAATTTTTATGCCACTTTTAGCACTCCTATAAATCAATTAAGTGGTTTTCCACTTGTATACAATACATACATGCTCTACAGTGGATGACAGATTTCATGTTCCCCTCAGTAGGATTTCATATTGACAACTAAAAAAGTGTTTGTAGAAGCATCAACATCTGTTCTTAAATTTGAAAAATAACTGAAATGCATTAGGAAATTAATCTATGATCTGATATTCAGACAAGCCATCAAGGTTCCAGGTTCCTTCTGTATTTTTATGTAGAAATTAGGCTTCCAAGACCTAATGAACTATTCAGATGTGCCACTGCTAAAGGATACTTGACTACAGAGGTACTTCTAATTTAAGAATATTTCTATTTTTTACTGTAAAGCTTTCTAGGCACCTCACAAAGGTTTCTAGATTTCAGAAAGGAAGAGATGTCTCATAAACTGCAAGGGAAAGCAGGCAACTGACAGCTCATTGAGCCACAAGACCAGATAGGTTTTATTAGCCTGAAAATAAAAGCTATTAAACCGGATTCTAATACTGTCATATATATGGTTTCATGGTAATTAGGAGGCAACTTTTTAAGATTATTGGAATATGAGCTAACACTGCAGTGGTTTTATGTTTGGCAGCAGTGCAAAATGTTTCATCTGTAGTACTGTTTACAAAGGTCACTACAAATGTTAACCTTCATGACCTTTAAAAACTCAGACCTTTGCCAAACAGTAAGAGATGCTCAGTGACCAATTCATTCTTCAAGAATTTCAATATACTGAAGTTCTCCTGAAAGGGCAGGAACCTTATCTAACAGTACACTATCACAAACCTGCAAGATAGCTGATCTGTAAGATTAAAACTACTAGGATAAGGAAGCATGTTGGTGCATCATGCTCACAATGTTGATTTACACTTGAAACTATGAGATCATAGAAATCCTGCACACTTGGACTGCTGGGTCTCTCTAGGTTTTCAATGACAGGGAAAACCATATAAAAGATAATCAGATCATTAAGAGTTATTAAAAACAGACTCTTCCCTATGTCTTGACCCTGGGCAATATTCCTTTTGCATTTTTCTCAGAGCAGAAAAATAAATCCATGGGAGTTATGAGTGTGGAGGGATTACAGAATGCAATAATGTCAGTATAGCTTCACTAGAAAGGTCTAAGTTATGGAAAAACTATGTCACTTGCTGGTTTTTGTAGGAATGGAAACAAGCCCGGAGTCCTCCAGAAGTGATACGGTTTTCTAAGTTCAAAATTGTATTCTTTGAACATAAACTTTGCATCACGAGCCCAAAAATGTTATCATTGCCTAGGAGAAAACCTTGACTGTTTTCATTTCACATAGTGTGTGAGCAAACAACAAGGGCATTCACAGCCTAGATTAATTTTAATAAACCTTTAATAGCGTTTTCAACACTCAGTGAGTACCTGCTGGTCAAAGCAAACTCTGAAGCTAGACACTAAATAGTGAAGAAACCTAATTTGCCTTAATTCTTGTATGAGGATTCCATGAAAGACAGAGTTGATAAATCTTTGTCTAGTGACATATTTCCAGAAAGGAGTTCCTTTTTGCCGCATATTCCAGAATTAATTGTGCACTGTGCCAACAGAAGCTAACTCTATGCCTGATGAACTATAATGCTTATTGAGCAGACAGACAGCTCTCCATGACGCCTCTCCTAGCCCTGTTCCTAATCTACTCTTCTTTTTTTGCTCTAGCACATGGAGAGAGATTTATTTCAAGCTCCAAGCTTGAATGAGTTTTCTTTCCAACAGCTGTGGTTACTCCCCTTATTTCTCCCTGAGCTTCAAGAGCCCAAAGTCTGTGCCGATCTTTCCTGAACCTTCTTCTATTGTGGGGGGGTGTGTTGGCCACAGTAACTCATAGTCCAGATCCTTTCCATTCCTCTTCATTGCACAGCAAAGTATACAAACTCCAGCAAAAAAATATAACTGTGAATGCAATGTGGTATAGGCCTCACTTCAGAACAATAAAATGGCTTACATACCCCTGATTTCAATCTAATAGCTACAATTTTTGAAAAAGATCCCAAAGTATCTTTTTATTTTAAACTTCAGTTTTACTGATTTTCATCTTCCTGTTTTGTGGAGGTTTGGGTTTTTTGGTTTGGGCATTTTTTTGTCTCTTGTGTTGGGTTGACTAAAAATCGACCTATTGAAATGCAATAAGATTGTTTGTGCTTATGAAAGGATAAAGCTTAATTCATAAAAATCATGTCTTAATATAGTGAAGTGAGCAAAGTACCCAGAAAATGAAGGCTGGAACTTTAGCCTATAGGAAGATTGAGAAATATGGAAGACTATATGCACTTAGAGATAAAAGTGCTATGTCATTTTAATGTTACTGATCACAGATGGTCAGATTACATTTCTAGTCAGAAAATATCTGTATGATCACATTGTGGAACATATCTTCAATTTGCACAAATTGGAGACTTCATTTTTATTAGCTATGACTCTAGCCCAAAGGATAAGCTTTGATAACAGAGCAAGTGGTCAGCAGCAAAGGATGAATACACAAATGTAAGTTTCTAGGGATTAGTGCAAGAAAACTACAGGGATTCACCCAAAGGCTTCAGAACTATGGTGTGTAAATTGCTGAAAGGCTGTGAATCATATTGCATTTTAAAAATGTTTTGCATACCTTTGATCATTTACATTGCCCATTCAATACACATGAAGAATTTAAATACTGAGCATGTTAAGTCTAGGCAAAAAGTTCTGCAGAAATATTTTCCTATACCAAGTCTTTAAGTAGCGTAAGAACACCCTTTTACCTATATATACTTTTGTATACAGGTAAAGAAAAGAAGTAATTTCAGGCTAACCTTGTCTCCATGCCTCATTATGACTTGCAGCACCAATCTTGCTACAGTTCTAGCAATCTTCTACACCTGTAAATGAGCTGAACATGTTTAGATCCAAGGTACCAGATGGAATTCACTTGAGACTGCTGACAGAGATGGACTATGTAATTGTGAGAGTACTGTTTGTCATGTATGGAGAACTGCGATATTCAGAAGAGGTCTGGCAGGTGGAAATATATCAGTCTTCAAAATGGATAATAAGGAGGACCTAGGGAACTACAAATTGATCAACTTCACCTCACTCCCTGGAAATATCAAGTGACACATCATCTTGGAATCCTTTTCCAAGTAAATTAAGCACGAGAAGATAATCAGGAGTAACCAGCATGGATTTAGGAAAGACAAGATGTACTTGACTGGCTGGTGAATGAAGAATGAGTGGTGGATATCCCTATGTCAGTAAGGGCTTTAACACCACGTCCCTCTGCATGTATGCACTGAATGAATAGACAGGTTTGTAAGTTGAAAGTTGGCTTGCCCCAAGGTCACCAGGGCATAGATGATCTGAAGAGAAACTATTCAAACTCAACATGTTTTGACTAGCAAAAATTAAGTCAAGAGGAAATCTTAATAGCTGCTTGAAACAACTTGAATGGCATGTAAAAGATAAGTGAGCCAAACTCTTCTGTGTTGTGTTAAATGATACACAAAGAAGCAATAACCACAGTCAATGATTTGAGAGTTTTAGGTCAGATACTGTGACAAAAAAAATAAACAGTTTATAAAGAAGATAGCACTATACTGAAACAGTTTAACCTGTGGTGGAAATCCTTCCCTAACAGTTTAAAAAATACTTCTATCAAAGCCACATCTGACCTAATCTTTGGTGTACAAAGTATTGCTTTTAGTGGAGGCTGGACTACAGAGGGCCTTCCAGCCACTATATCTGTGGTCCTTTGTGTGTGTGTGTGTGTGCGTGTGTGTGTGTGGCATAAGTCCTGGTCCTCTCTCAACCTCATCCAAGGTAAGCAGTTTGGCTTACTAATTACACTGGTACACTTGCTTTGGTTGCAGCTCAGGATATGGTTGGCTTTCTGGGCTATGAGTGGACATTGCCCAGTCATGCTGAGCTTCTTGTCAATGAGCACCCCAAGCCCTTCTTCTCAGCTTTGGCTGCAATCCATTCTCCACTCAGTCTTTTGTGCTTGGGATTGCCCTGACCCACATGCAGGACCTTGCACTTGGCCTTGCTGAACTTCATGAGGTTCACATAGGCCAACCTCTCAAGCCTATCAAGGTCCCTCTGAATAGCATCCCTTCCATCCAGTGTGTTGACCATATAACACACAGCTTGGTGTCATTGGCAAACTTGCTGAGGGTGCACTCGATCCTACTGTTCTTCCTCATATGCAGGTGGAACTTCCTGTGCATCATTTTCTGCTCATTGCCTCTTGTTCTTCTTGGCCACTAGGGCACACTGCTGGCCAAGACCCTCAGGTCCTTCTCTGCACAGCTGCTATCCAGCAGGCAGACCCACTACAGAAGTAGTAACTCTTCAGCTACTCTACAGTAACTCTTCCTTCTCTGTGTTCTCTTACCAGGACACACCTTTTGTTATTGATGTATTTGAAGAAGCTTTTCTTGTTGTCCTTGACATCCTTGACAAGATTTAATTCGAGATGGGCCTTGGCCTTCCTTGTCTCATTTCTACTTACTCTGACAACCTCTCTTTATTAATTCCAAGTGTCCTGACCCTCATTCCATCTCTGTGTATTTTCTGCTTCTCTTGAGTAATGACAGGAGTTCTTTATTCATCCATGCAGATCTCTTGCCCCCTTTCTTTCTCATCAGGATATATCATTCTTGAGCTTGAAGGAAGTGATCCTTGAATATCAGCCAGCTCTCTTGGACTCATCTTACCTGCAGTACCTGTTCCCATGGGATTCTTCTAAGAACACTCCTAAATACTCTACAGTTAGCTCTCCTAAAGTTCATGGTTATAATCTTGCTGCTCTGCTTCCTCCTTGCCCAACACGGACCTTCACATACTCAAGGTCATTTCAGCCAAGGCTGCCTCCAACTTTCACATCTCCAGCGAGGCCTTTCCTTGTCTGTTAGTATAATGTCAAGCAGCTGTTCCTTGTGGGATTCTGCACTACCTAGATCAGAAGGTTGTCATCAACACAATCAGAACTTCCTGGACTGTTTGTGCTTCACTGTTTTGCTTCTCCAGCAGGGTAGTTAAAGTTCCCCAAAAGAACCAGTGCCTATGACTTTGAGAGGATTTCAAACTGCCTGTAGATCTCTAGATTGTAAGCAGATCATCTCAAAATAATTGTTGCCCTGAAGAAATGTTTTAATACAACATTTTAGACTCAGAATAGCCTAAATAATGCCAAGCAGTAGAGGAAAAGTAGTCAAAATTTTATATGACAGCATGGTTATCTTTACAGTATTTTTGTCTACGTGCCATTCTAGATAACCATAGGATATAGATAACACCCATAATTCTTCCATGATATGTTCAGTGGAATGCCATGTGAAGATAACTGTAAATTCTGAATTTGAATGAGAAACTGATAACATCTGATAAGGAAATTGTTTACATATATATTGAATGCATACTACTTACAACAGAGACAGATATTTGAAACCCCACAAGTTTACCACATTGTGCTATTTTTCCAGTTATTTACATCAACTAAAAGTTCATTTAGATATAGATAATTAAGGTACAAGTAGATGATGTAATAACTTTAGGCTAGCCTTTTAAACTAGCAAATATTCTGCCATACCTACAAAGTCCATAAACATTTTCTTCTTGGATGGTAGTGTCATAGAGACCATCTGTACAGGAATAAATGGGAAGACAAGCCATCACCTAAACCTAGTTAGGCTATGATATAAAGCTTCAATTAGTTGACATTTTGTGTTCAGTTTTTAAAAACATTTCATGATAGATAGGATGATCGGTATTTTCAAAATGAGGCTAGAATGACCTTTGTATTTCTGGATTAAATGGATTAATTTGTACCATTGTGCCCTGGCTCTCACTCACAGTTGAGCAGCCATGTTACAGCTCCTATTTAAGTAGGTCACAATGCTTTTTTATTTTTTTTTAAAGAAACTACATTTAGAAACATTGGTAAGTAGTGGAATTTTCAGGAATGCTAAGCTTCTGACACAATGAATTCCCAACATCAGCAAATAACAAAAAAGTCAACTTGCTGCTGTCTACATGTGGACATAATAATAGACATATATCTTTAGACCAAATTTTAGGCTCCTATATTGGTAAAACTTGGTCTTAAGGGTGCTATTGAGATACTATTATTGAATTACAGCTTAGCCTATGTTCACCTTGAAAGAAACACTGAAAACTTATAGAAAACCTAATTACTGCAGAAACTAGTATTATAACTTAAAGAGGATAATTATAAAGAGCAGATGAACTCCTGAGAAACCAAGATCCTATTTTCATGTAAATGTTACTACTTATAATGAGTGAAGGGAAAATGACCTGGAAAAACTGCAGAAAGACAGAATTGTTTTTAATAGCTTGTCTCCCAGAGTATGCTGTGACCTGTCTTATGATCTTTAGCTCCTTTGTTCTTTTCCTGCAGCTTCTACAAAAAAACGCACCAGTATTTATTTTGGGAAACTGAAACCAGTAGCTCTTCTTTTTTATTTTTCTTTCACCTGTCACAGTTAGCAAGCACAGCCCTCTTGTACAGATCAGGGATTTTATTCATTCAACAAGTTATATCATCCTTCAAGAGTTAGAAGGAATTTTTCCTCAGTGAGTACTGGTTTTGTTCCTAGTGTGTCACACCAGTAATTCAAACAGGGCTGTCAGGTCAATAAAAGAAAATGCAGTGGCCTTGAAGAGACACTTGAGTTGTTGGAAGAAAGAAAATCCACTGATTGTTCAGAAGTCAGGGCCCAGACAGGACCTGCAAGAGAAGAGCTGAGAACTTCCTATTGCTATGCTGCACTAAGGAAGAGGACAGACTTGGGATGACTTACAGGCAGGCTCAGTCTGAGCTAAAAACCCGAGGATTGGTGGGTCAAGCAGTCAGCATTACCGCTTCCATGACATCAGCACAAGGAGCATTGTTTCATTTCATGAGTTACATCTTTGATATCTCTTGAACTGGCAATGTAATAGGTTTTTAGGGAAACACTTGTCTTAGTAGAAAATCCTTTGATATTTCTTCTTTTATTTTAAGGGATTTTTTGCAGAGCTGGTAGAACTCAACTAAAGTCAGTGAGGAAGAAGAGAGAGCTCTTACACCCAGAACATTTTCCTTTACTTACTCCACCTTCAGGTAACCTGAATATAGGTAATAGTCAGAAAAGTAAGTTTCCAGAAGCTCCATATATCTGGCAAAAGAATAGAGTTGAGTATCATTATTCTTGCTTTTTGATTGTATGGATTCTATTTTTTTGTGCAAAACCCTTGAGCAAATTTGATCTCAAATTAAAATAATTTTTGACAGCTAAAATGCACCAAAATATATTCAAAATTTCACATCATTTATTTCTATGTATGTATTTTATATACATTAATATTTATTAAAAAGTCAAATGAAATAATGGTAAACTTTTCTCTAGAGGAATTTTCTTTGCACTTAGTGTTTAGTTAGCTTTTACCTGTACAATATAACTTTAATTTGCAACAGTCATGAACATATACAGAGGAAAAAGGCTACTATTTCTGTCGTTGTCAAAATTCAGTTTGTTTTTTTTTTTTGTTTGGGTTTTCATTTTGGCAGTGTAGTCAATCACTGAATTACTCTGAAACGCTACCCAATTTTGCATTCCTTAAGACTATCCATTTTGAAAAGTGAATTCAAAATCATTATACTTTCCAAACTGAGTGACTGGTTGAATAGCCTGTTCTGCTGAGCTCAGATTCTTTCAAATAGATCATAGAATCATAGAATCATCCAGATTGGAAGAGACCTTAAAGATCATGGAGTCCAACCCTACTGTCATTACTAGACCATGGCACTAAGTGCCACATCCAGTCTCATCCTGAAAACCTCCAGGGATGATGAATCCATCCCCTCCCTGGGCAGCCCATTCCAATGCCTGATAACTCTCTCCTTAAAAAATATCTTCCTAATATCCAACCTAAACCTCCCCTGGCAGAGCTTGAGTCTGTGCCCTCTTGTCCTACTGCTGGTTGCCCGGGAGAAGAGACCAACTCCCACCTGACTACAACCTCCTTTCTGGGAGTTGTAGAGGGTGATAAGGTCTTTCCTGAGCCTCCTGTTCTCCAGGCTAAACAACCCCAGCTCCCTCAGCCTCTCCTCATAGCACTTGATCACAAGTAAGGATACATTTAATGCCATAAAAAATTCTAAAGACAAGAAACAGAGAAACAAGAGAGAAACTACACATTGCTAAAAATCTATAACGTCAACTATGGTTACACATCTTCTTTTCACTAACCCTGATTTCTGATTATACAAAGCACATAGCAGACATAAATCAAAACAAATAAGAAAACAATGCAAACATCCACATACACAGAAAATAATGGTCTCCAGAGCTTCAGGACTATGAGGCAATTATTGTCTCAGAAATATTTCATTTTTACCTAAATACATAAAATCAGTGAGCAAACTACTTTGATTTGCAGCTGCTATCTGTATAATACACAATCCATTTGCAACATCATACTTCAGCAAATGAGAAAACACTGTGTTGGGCTTTTTTATAAAGATTAAAATATGTAAATACTATCAGGTTTGAAACAGGCACTGACAATGTGATACCAGGATGTTTACTCCATTCAGTTGAGGGTTTTATCATTAAGAAGGCATACGCTTCTTTCCATAGACATTCATGACTACAAGAACATGTTTTACAGGGTCTGAATAACAGGTTCAGGTCATTGTCCCTACTAGACTGTGGTGATCAAGTTCAGGTAACCACAGGATACCACAGACAACTCTGGTCAAACAGTTGCAATCTTTATTATCCCCCTTACAATTTCTCTCACTCCTTTTTCTCTCTCTCAGTCTCATGTCATATAAACAAACCTTTACTTATAATGTACCACCACCACCACCTCAGTCCCAGTTTTGTTTGCTACATCAACATATCAACTGTATCTTCCTTTCCCAGCTGGATTTTTAATTGAACATAGCTACCTGGCTCTGGGCTCCCTGGATATGAAAAGGGCAAGTGCCTTACTGTGCCCCTCCTAAGCAATCTTAGTCTTAAACTTCTTTTTCAGTAAAACAATACTTCTATTATTAAACATTGCTTCTTTGGGAAGATCATGCATTAATAATCAGAAAAAAAAACTACACAAAAAAAGTTTTTAGAAGGATTTTATTAATTTTCTCCATTTTTGGATGAGGTGACCTTTGACCTGGGCAGTTATAGCCAGGTGCAGTTTTGTGGCTATATATTACATATATTACATATATTTCACAAACCTTTGCTGGGTATGATAGTTTGTGTTGGGTGAGCAATATCTTCCAGAAATACACTGAGACTTCATACGAAGGCTTTAAAACATGGCATTATGTATAGCTGTTTCTGCTAGTCTCTGGGTAAACAGATATAGAGAAGGGTACATTGACAACACTAAACACTGAGTACTCCCACAGTTCTCGATGAACTTTCACTGAGTCTGTTTGTTTGTCCCCTGCAAGTCTTACATTTTCAATAAATTGAATCCATCTACAAGCTAGTTGTAGAAATAAATTTTTGAAGAATCACCTGTAGACTCAAGAGACTGCTCTTAACCTCGATATAATTGTCAGCAGAGTTCCTTATTGAGTAATGTTGAAAGCATTTCTGGAAGTACAGCAGAGGCCCTAAAAACCTCAGAGAAGAATAAAAGGTGGGAAATAGAAATTCTGAGCAAAAAATGAGGATAGTGGTAGCTGCTATCTGTAGGGTTTGTTTGTTTGTGGGCTGCAAAAGTTACTGTAGCATTCCATATTCAATAATAAGCACTATTAAAGAATATTATACTTGATTAATGAAAATTCAAGTTATTCCACATTTCAAAGTTTCAAGTAATGTTTAGCACATCTGTCCTAACAAAGACATTTTACATATGCTTGGATGAGGCTTGAATAAATTTTCAAGGCTTTCAGTTCCTAATATTATAGAGAAAATAAGGGAGTTTTCCTAGTTTATCATGTTCTGTTTTCCATTGATCTAAATGCAGTTACATTAATTTGCATCCTACTACTACACAATATTATATAAAATACCTGATAGAAAGTACATTCAAACAGGAATATCTATTATGGCTACTAAAATACAGCATGTAGAGTTTCAAATGTGTGTAAGTGAATACATTTGCTCAAAGATTTCTCTGAACATTTGAACATATTAGTGATTTATTGTGCCCTTGGAAGGATAAAACTTCAATTTGATTGAAACAGTGTCTCTTCCTTTAAAGAAAGAAAATTATCATGGACCAGAATATTAATCACGTTTTACCCAACAATTGTTAGCTTCATTGGTATTTTGCCTATCAACAATCTTTGAGACTTCAAAGAGATGACAAATTATATACCATTGATTCTGGTTCTTGCCATTTGTAACTTAGACATTGTGAATGTAGTATTAATCATTTGATTGATTGAGATTTATTTTAACAATGGAAATTCAAACTGGGTTGTCTCTGTTTTCCTTGGAATAATTTGGTTTACCTTATAAACTGTTTTTCATGCCAGCAGAGATAATTTACAATTTAACATTGACTCTCCTCTACTCTTTTATCTATATTTCATTGTTTTCGACTAATGACTTTCTTTTCTTCTTAATCTTGATCGTACAAAACTGAGCATACTATTAGTGTGGAATTGAGTGACATACTCATAAAAATTGAGACTTTCTTTAAAGAGTTTTTGCTTTCCAGAAGCTCAGTTCTTTCTTTGTGTGTTTCTGTGCCTGGTGTGTTAACTATTTCCAGCAACTATTCCACAGGTATGTCACATGAAGTCCTCAGGTGCCAGTGTCAGTGGAGTTGTAAGGAAGAGATATGTCTCTGAAGTCTGTAATAGTTAGTCTTCAGATTTACTATTGCAGATTTGCTTCCACAATGTTGATCTATGACGGGACACTCACTGAATCTCAGTTTGGCTTCCCCCTTGAGGTCTGTTGAGTGCTCTGTAAGAATGAAAGGCAATTCATTAAAAAGTTTCAGAATTAGAAACAGAAAGACTCCTCACCAATTCCTTATTTGGAAAGTTTTGCATAGACAGAGACTTTTCTAGGGCTATTAGGGTCTTTTTCACAGCCGTTGGACTTCCTGTACCAGCAAATCAGAGCATTATTTTACAGTTGAAAAGTTACATTGCTTATAACTATAAAAAAAAAGCCTAAAAATATAAACCCCACCAAAAGAGACATTAAATAAATTCTGAATGGATATATTGAACTGCCAGTTTTGGGCTCTTTCCTTATTATCATTCAGTTACCATGCTGGAGAATAAGAACTTAAGGTCTTATTCTAAACAGGTTAAGAAGAAGGAGATTACTTGGTCTATTTAAAAATCAGCTGATATCCTATGCCAAATCTTACCCAGTAGACTTCTGTACACAGGAGAGGTGGAATTGGAAAGGACCATTGAGACTAAGTCCACAGGGCTCTGGCCACGGGCTAGGATTTGAATGTAAAGTGTAAATTGGTCTATTGGGAGGGAAGGAGAAGAAAAATAAAGTACTTTGCTTGATTATACATAAACACAGATAATTTTATATTCTGTACATACGTATAAGGTATGCTTGTTACAAATAAAATCTTTGTTTATAAGAGGTAGGATTGCTATTTATATTCAAGCAACTTGTAGTAGCTTCATTTAAGTCACTGTTGTGGATTTACTGCAGATATCTATTCAATACTGAGAATTTAGTACTGAATATACTTTGGTGAACAGAAAACAAAGTAAAAACAAAATGATGAACATCTCTTTATTAAAAGAATTATAAAATCATATAATCATAGAATAGTCTGGGTTGTAGGGTCATCTAGTCCAACCCCCTACAATGAGCAATGACATCTTCAAATAAATCAGTTGCTCAGAGCCCTGTCCAACTTAACATTGAATGTTTCCTGGGATGGGGCATCTGCCATCTCTCTGAGCAACCTGTTCCAATGTTTCACCACTTTCAACATAAAAAAATTTCTTCCTTATATCTAGTCTAACTCTACCCAGCTTTAGTTTAAAACCCTCACCCTTTGTCCTATTGACAATAGGCCCTATTAAAGTGTTTGTCCTCATCTTTTTATAAGCATCCTTTAGGTACTAAAGGACACACTAAGGTCTCCCTGGAGCCTTCTCTTCTCCAGCTCTCTCACCCATCCTCTCAAGAGAGGTGTTCCAGCCCTGTGACTATCTTTGTGTCCCTCCTCTGAGCTTGCTCCAACAGGTCCATGTCTTTCCTGTGCTGAAGACACCAGAGCTGAATGCAGTACAGCTGAATGCAGATGATCGGATCTCACCGAGGCAAAGGAAAGGGGGTGAATCACCTACCTTTACCTGCTGAGGGCCCTCACTAAAGCTGCATCCCTATCAGTTTGGAATGTCACTGTACAGCTTGTCTCAGGCAAGGGTGATATTATGCCCCTCTCCAAGTCTAGTTTAAAGCTCTGTCAATGAGCGAAGACTCTTCTCCCTTTGAGAAGGATATATCCCATTTGGTGCCAGCATGCCTGGCGCCATATAGACCATCACATTATCAAACCCACCAAAACCATGGCAGTGGTGTGAGTCATCTAGCCGAGCATTAATAGGCTGGGTCCGTCTTTCTTCCATTGTCGCTGCTTGTGACTGGCAGAATAAAGGCAAAAATTTACCTGTGCTGCAGATATCTTTACCAACAATCTCAAGGCTGTGAAATCTCTGATTGCTCTTGGATCACTCACATAGAAGCAAAATAATGGGTAATTGTCCAAAGGCCATAACACGCTAGCAAGTTCTTAACACCAGGGTTAAGTGATGCTCCTAACCCCAGGGAGATTACAGACTTCCCTAATAGAAGGATTTCTCCAGCATAATGCTCCCTCTTTTCCTCTCAGAAGGGAGCCACCTACAACTATAATTTGCATTTTTTCCTTGTGGATGTGGTTGTGATTTGGAAGATATGCTTTTCTGGCCTTGGCAACACCTCAGGTGGAGATGAACCATCATACACAACACCCATTGACTGATCTTCCACATCCAGAACCTCATACGTGTTGTACAGAGGTACCAGAGAAAGCAATTTGGAAAAAAGGGGGTTTGCCTACCAACCCAAGTATGAACTTGCCTCCATTCACTCCTTTTCTTTAAGCTACTGCCTTGTTCCTGTAGCGGGAAATGCCATGGAAAGGTGAATTACTGATGAAGGTTTCCTCACCCGATGGAATCACTGCAAGTATGGCTTGTCACTTAGTGGAGCCAGAAGGCTGGGTGGATGACTCACTATCAGCCGACTTGTCAAACAGAAAATGTCACCCTTTTGGTAAGTCCAAAAATATAATGAAATGACAATCAGAAACAGAAAAAAATAATGAAAATTTGGAATAATATTGTAAGCACATTTTTCAGCTAGAAAGAAACAGTTTAAAAAAACCCTCTTTATTCTTGTCCTCACAAGATTAAGAAAATGCTTGAAAACCATGTTTTTGGCCTTTAGCATTAAGAGATCTGCTCCTGAATAAGAGAAAACATTTCATATAGCTGTAAGAACAACATATTTATTCCAGTATTAAAAAGAATGGTTTTCTTTAGCATGCAACACTTTACTTCAACATCAGAACTGTCCGAAAATGAATACTAATCTTTAGCCCTTCCCATATAATCCAGCCCCCTTTTTGCATGTGGAACAATAACATTGAGTACAGCATCTTAGAAAATGTGCTGGTACATTCTAAAGCAAAAATGCCACTTCTATTCAGAAATGTTTTAGAGGGGAAAAAAGCCCCAAAAAACCACAACCTAAAAACCCAGGTAGAGCAGATGGAGGGACTGCTTTGCAAAATCCTTAGAGTAAATCAAACAACTTGGAGCTCTGCAAACCCTTTGGCAATACAGGGTTTCCATAGTTCCTCTTTGAGCTTGTAGATGCTATTTGTGTTACAAGGGAAGTTGACAAAGATACATCACCCACAGTTAACCTTTTAGGTATGATTAGACTGAACTGTGCAGTGTGTTGTTGTAGCCCCATCACCTCCCTAGAATTATAAGGAGTTAATCTTTTCTTCTGTATCAATATAAGATATATCCTGTTATTTTATGACACTGCTAAGTGATATGCACATCATTTTCAAACTGTTTCGTTTCCAAACCTTCGTGGTGCTGTGTGATTCAAGGACAAAAAGAATAATCTGATCAGCTGCCAACAACTATTCAGTTTAAGAAACTTTCTGAAACAGGCACCTATAAAATTCCCATTGCAATAAATGTGACCCCTTTCTAAATTCATCTTTTAATTGTTTTGTCAAAAAAACCCAATCTCTGCTATCTCTGCAATATGTCATCTATCATGATTCATTTTAGTCTCTAGATTAGAAAAACTTGTTTATAAAACAATAAAGAGTTCTGAAGTGTCTTAAAATAATTTGGCTTATTAGTACCAAGGAGTATGATTTCCATATAGCATTAACTTTGCTACCCACAGAGACAACTTCTACGTGATCATGTAATATATGCTTGTAGCTTGATGGAACTGGATAGATGTATTATTTCAGACAATGTTACTATTTATTTAAATACTGTCAAATGCAGATGGAACAGCCACATAAGTGTTCTTACAAAGGATCTCTGATGAAGTGGTATCAGCTATCAGTTGAAGTGGTATCAAATCAGACAAATGACACTCATCCTCCACAGCAAGTAGTCCAGAATAATGATGCAAACTACAATAACAGCTTAGGAATTAGAACCAGGATTGTAAGTATGTCTGATTTCTAATACAGTTCCACACTCAAATACCTCGAAGTAGTCATGGATGTTTTCTATTATCAATGCTGTATGCTAACTTTGCATGCCAAATTAGGCATCATACAATTTGAAGGATTTGAGTATCAGAACTTACTCCAGCAAAAGAGAAGAAAGTTTCATCTTTCTGCAAACTGGTTGTCAACCAACACTGTATTCATTAGAATTCTGTCTTTTGGCACACAAATTTTGAAATGTTGTGCTCAGTTTGCAAATAAGACAAAAGGTTACAAATGCTGTCCTGCAATTCACACTCTGATATTCAAGACAGTAAACTGAGGGGTTGCATTGTGGAAAGGCCTATTGCATTTCAGTCCATGAGTGGAGATCACATTTGGTGGACAGATCCTGTGTATAGTTTGTAAAGTGCTTTGTGATTGAAGTTTTTTTATGAGTGCAAATTAGTCTATTGTTGTTGTTATGATTATCTTCATAGGCATCTGTGAAGAACTGAAGAGAAAACAGGATAAATACATGCATCTTCTAGGTTTTGTAAAACTATCTTTCTCAGAACAAAGATGTGGAGGCCTAGCCCACGTGTGGACCTAAGTAGTGTCTGAGAGACAAGTGAGTGAAGTAATCACTGGCATGTTGTCAATCCCATACAACATTCTTCCATTCAGATTGCCACTTTAGATGGAGCAGGTAGAAATGAAGTGTGAGTTTTCTTCTGAAAAATCACTTGAAAGGGACTATTTCAATCACAAACCTATCTATATAAATGTTTGTCACATAAAGAACACAGCAGCAAAATTCAGGCTTAGTAGTGAATATTACTAGGTAGTCACAATTGTGAACACAGCAGGGAAACAGGGTGGCAACTCCTCAAAACAGCAAATAGTAAATTTTACGCTGATTCCAAGTGTAACGCAACAGTTTAGTAAATGCTAATTTTATAGGTTCTATTTTTTATTTCAAATTCGTTTTCATTATACAAATGGCACCATAGATTCCACTACCATAAGATAGACTTGTATCATTCCGTTTGCCTCTGTACTTATTAAATAAATACTAGACATTAAATAAATACTAGACTTATTAAATAAATACTCTGTACTTATTGTACTTACTTTTTAAGTCTAATATTTATTTAATATAGATACTGTGTTTTAATTAACTTCCCCATAAATATGTAACTATGACTTAAGTGTTTTAAAATTCCTTTAAAGGTGTAATAATTTTTCTAATTTAAGGAGCCCATGAGGAATTGACTACAAAAACATGAGTCTCACTTCAGTTAGAAATATTTTCAGCTTCCACAAAAAATATTAGTTCCTTTTCTGATATTTTGTTTTGCATATCTTGCACCTCAAATACTTTTACTTTTGTGACCTTTTTTTCTTAACAGCTGCAGCATCCATTTTGACTCCAGCAGAACATTTAACTGGGCCTTTACCTTCTCTTCAGTGCAACTACATTTGTTGCTCATTCTTGTCCCCCGTGATGTCAGATGTCAGTCAGTCAAAGCCAGGTTTGCCAGCATAATAAACAGTAAGATCTATAGGAAAGATTATATCACAAAGAACATGGGATTTCTGGATTATATTGTCACCTCCAGTATTGAACTAGCATTTGGAAAAGTCATTTCATTTTCCCCTTTATTAAGTGCAGATAACTTTACAAACAACAACAAGTATGCCACAGTTACAGACCTAATACATCTCTACCCTGCCTCATTTGTCTGCATGTACTCCCTTGTGCATGAAGGCTTATGAAAAATTCAAGCTTTTATGGCTCCACTGGTCTAGGATAAACTGTCCATCGATCAGATTTTCTCTAGTTACTTCTCTGCAAGAGCATGTCTTCCCTACAAGATTATATGTTTGGAGGCAACAGAGTAGTAAGGTTCTTAAGTGAAAGCTAAGGAAAAAAAACCAACTTTTTTTGAGGAATCATCTACATCCACAACAATATTATCCAAAATCTTGTTAGCCTTTTCCAGAGACTTATGCAATCCTCCCAGCTTCATTCACTACTGGGCCCTTAAGTCTGAGAGTCAGTCTGGCTCCTCATTAAATGGTTGTGCAATTTACAGCCAGTCTAGCTGCAGAATTTCTCTTGACCCTTTAACGAGCTAGTCCAGTGAACTCAGCAGATGATCGGAGGCAGAGAACATAAATGAATAGCTTTTGATTAGTCCTGGAGTTTTGGTAGATGGCTCTTTAACTTGAGCAATTTTTTTTGCTTTTGTCTTTGTTTCCTAATAGCCTTCTTGACATTTTAATCAAACAAAAAGCATCCTAGTGATTAGGCTGTGCATGAAACAAGTCCATTTCTGCCTTTATTAATTTTACCAAATCTATTTATTCTTATAATTCACAGCATGTGAGCAAGGAGAGTAAAATATTCTCTGCTTATGGAAACATCTGGCAAACATCGACCCTGAAAGCCCCATTTTTATAGTGAGAAAAAAACCCCAAAACAACCAAAACCCAAAACACTAGAATCTCTATTGAGATATTTGTCTGCAAGCCTATATTTTAAGATATGATTAAATTACTTGAATTCTTAGGGATAAACAAAGAGTATTTTTACATATTTTGAAAGAAACATGAGGATACACCTCAACGATACTGTTAGTGTCAATGCCTAAAGAAAACTAATGTATCTCCTACATTTTTATTACTAAAAGAGAGTTGTCAACCATAAAGCCTATGAGAAAGCACTCACAGGTGGAATGGAAAAAGCATCAACAGGGGATATTTATCATATTCCCCAGCAACCAAAAAAGCAAATTAGTATGTAAATCTGGCCCTCTTTCTTACGTCATACTGTTAAGGACTCCATATTCTGCTGCTTTGGTAGGCATTCTGTGGTGCTGCTATCCTGCTGGGGTCTGTACTCATGTAGAAAAGGAATATAAAGAATAAAATCAATATGGAAATTTCCCAGTGTCTTCATTTTGAATGTCATGGCCTATCTGTATTATACAGTACTGTCCTGTTTTCCAGGGGCTGCCATCCTGTATTCCAGTATGCAGGATTTAGTATCATACATAATCTAAAAATTCAAAGACAAGTATTTGTCCAAAATTAGCAAGTATGAGGTACTAAATTTAATACCTCCTGTCCATCTGCAGGCATTCCAAGAAATGTTTAATAACATGAAGTAGGTATGTAAATATATTTATTGAGATTTAAAGTTTGTAGAAGGAAGGATAAATATATCCATCACGTTGTTAGACTTTCCCATATTATTACTTATGGTAGAAGCAGAGCTGTATTATTACTTATCTGTATCCACCTTACAAGTAATTAGGAATGTGGAATATTATTTCACTAAATGCATTTTTTTATGTTTATAAAGAAATATTAATATTAAATTAAACATGTTTGTTAGCAAACATCTAAACAAAACAACTACAATGTTTTAATAATAATGGGGAGAAAATTTCCACATACATTGTAAATGAATGCTAGTAAGAAAAAAATGTTTATTCAAATAAGAGTTTTCCCAAGACATGGAAGAACTATAAAAAGCCTGTCTGAAATCAGCCTGAAAAATATACTGTGTAGGATGGAGAGAAGGAACAATTATAAACTAATAGAAGAATTACAACAGGAATTTTCCAGAAACGTCTTAAACAAAAGGCTTGCCTGCAGCAAAATAGTATAAATTTATTTTTTTTAATTGACCTTAAAATGTCTGCCATGTTTTGTACAAAATTTATACAGCCTTTTCCTCTCTTATAGAAACTAAATACAGCAAAACCATATGCAGAATTTATGTTTTATGAAATATATTGTGCCTTGAATAAGTAAAGACACATTCTTAGACATATGCAAATGAAACATTACAAATTAGAACTTCCTTGTTAGGTGACAAGATATATAGCACATATCTCATGTCTGGTATGTCAAGCATTCCTCTACAGAGCCAGTTCTTAATTTTTGAATCAAATGCAGCAGAAAAATAGTCATTTTTTTGTCAGAAGTGTTTCTATCATTAGAGATTAACACAGCATACATGGAAGATTTCTGTGCTATGGAGAAGGTAATTGGGACATATTGTTAGTTCATAACTGGAAAAGGCATGTCTAGAACAGGTAGGCTGGGCTGGAGATCTTCCATGCAAGCTATGCACAATGGTTGTACAAATCCATGCTTCATTCTATCTCATTTGCTCCTAACAAATATTATACTTTTTTTCCTTTCTTTTTTTACTTTGGAAAGGACCACATGGGACAGCTCTCTATAGGGCCAGCAGCAGTCCATTGTTTGTCTCTCTAATAGCACACCAAAGCTGAACACTCTTTGCCAGTTCAGGGCCCGTAGTCATCTCACAGAGTCTTTCCAGCAACAATTGCTGCTGTTATGCTCCTTTGGAAAGTTGTCACTGTGTCCCTCTCCTTTGTCTTCTAGTATAACTATGGCTTATACAATCACAACACAGCTCTAGGACCTCAGGAATGGCTTACACCAATGAAAGTACAACCCTGTATTCTCTGCTTTTACAGCGGAGAAGCAATGATACCATCTCAGAAATTCTTCAGAATATTGTGCTCTGAGAGGGGAAGAAAACTCTCTAATTCCATTTAGGGAAACTAATAAAATTCAATTTTCTAATGTCCTGGGAATTTTTGGGGTTTGGTTGTTTGGTTTTGGCCATTTGGGTTTCTTTTTTTTGGGTTTTGTTTGTTTGTTTGCTTTGCATAAATCCAAAGAGACATATGTCTTTAAGTCTGGTTTCTGAGATCAGTCATTTTCTGCCAAAATGCTCCCTTATTCAAAGTTGGTTAGGATCACATGCTTCTGAAAATAGACCTGTGCTGACCAATTATTGCTCTTATATAAGCTTTAGTACTTCTTTAAAGACTGAGCCTGTCAAGAATATAATTTGACAAGCTGAATCATACCAGATCATATATGATGGATTTCAAACTAAATTGCATCTGACCGTCTGTACACAGCAGAAGAGCACATCTTTATGGAATTCCTCATGTGTTCACGGGTTTTTTTTTGCAAATGTATTATTTCATACTGTACTTCATGAGATTTATTTTGACAGAGATAGGTCTTCTCTGTTATGGCTTTTAAAGTGCAGAATGGCTGAACTATAAAATCTCTTTCCTAACAGCACAAATTTGTGGTGAATTTTGAAGAATCAAAACAAGTCATTATTTGCTGTCTAGTACTGATGGAAAAGAATTTTGGAAACCATATTTACCTCTAGTCTATACTTCAGTAGTGGACCAAATTATAAACTAGTTTTTTCAAATCTGTAAACTCAAGTAATATTTTTGTGAACAGAACTCTTTTAGTTATTCTCCGTTAGATATAAAATTTGTCTAGTTTATAACCTTCTTTCCTAGTGAGATGATTTGCTTTCCATGACTGTACAATATCCAATAAAAGCTTAGGTAGGGTGAATCTCAATTTCAAATAAAAGAAGACTTGATATTCCCTGTAAAATTCAGGGGGACAGAGTATGAAATGACTGGCAGCACTTCTAAATGTCACATCAACAATGACAGGTTTATTCATATATTCTGGAACTTGGTGTGTAGTAGGATCTGATTAATCCTATACTAGACCTCCATCTCTAGCCTCTCACATGGCTGGATAGGAGATGTGGAACAGCTACTGGGAAAACTTTTGCAAGAAAGAGCCATACAATCAGTTTCTAAGCTTTAGCTGAGTACTGCTGACTTAGAGACTTTGTTTTCCATGATTTCTCGTTCTCCTCATACTGGTCAAATTAAAGACTTTTTTCCTCCTCAAATTAATGAACCTCTAAAAGAGTTTGTACACATTTTAATGTGCATCTGGATAGATTCTCAAGATATGAAAATAACTACTAAACACTTTCTGAACTGTCTCTGGATCTGACAAAAATAACTCCCTAACATATCATATTACAAATACTTCTACAGTTATCTGCAAATATACAAACTCCTACTTTTGAAAATGAAGCAGACAGATTTCCCTTGTGTGTAGGAGTACCTGTCTCTTTGATAGAGTCCTTCTTACCCATTAGGGATTGATCAGTCTGCTCTGACAGCTCAACATTTCTTTGTACTCCTTTCTCAGTTTTACCTGCTCCGATTTTCTTTATATATATGAATGAACATTCATGAAAGTTTCCTGTGCTCTTAATATTTCACCAATCATTATTTCACTCTGCTTCTAAATGAGGTAAGAAAAATCTCTGCATTATCTACATGAGACCTGGAGTGGCTGATGTTTCTAGGTTTTGGAGAGAACTGTAAATTACATGTATAATTTATGCAAATTTCCCTCTACAGTCAATAGAGAGAAAGAGGCTTTTCCGTAGTTTTCTAAAATGGGCCATAAATTCAGTTCTCTGTTTTTTATTAGATATAAGAATGCTTGCTTTAGCTCTCTAGCAGGTTATTGGATTCTCTGCAGATCAGCAAGGTTTAAAGTGAAATGCTATGCATAACAAATTTTAACATCAGTGATAGGATTATGCAACAAATACCAATTAAATTGTTTGATCTTTCTGTCTCTCAAGGCCTTTGAACCTGTCTTTCAAGCTATTTGTTGTACTATAGTTTGGCATTTCATTTACATGGCAACAACAGCAAACTGGACAGTAGGTCTCCTGGAGTGACTACATCAGTGAACAAGGGAAGGGCCATGAATGTTGTCTGTCTGGACTTCTGTAAGGCCTTTCACATGGTCCCCAACAATACCCTTCTCTCTAAATTGGAGAAATATGGATTTCATAGCTGAACTGTTTTGCAAATGAGAAATAGGTTGCATGGTCACATCAAGAGAGTAGTGGTCAACAGCTCAATATCCAGATGGACATCAGGGATGAGTGGTGTCCCTCAGGGATCTCTTTTGGGACCTGTACTGTTTAATATCTTCATGAATGACATAGTGGGAGCCAAGTGCACCCTCAGCAGGTTTTCAGATGACACCAAGCTGAGTGGTGCAGTTGACATTCATGAGTGACAGTATGCCATGCAGAGCAACATAGACAAGCTCAACAAGTGTGCACATGGAAACCTCCTGAAGTTCAACAAGGCCAAGTGCAAGGTGCTGCACCTGGGTCAGGGAGATATCTTGGTATCAATATAGGCTAGGGGATGAATTCATTGGGAAAAGACCTGTGGGAGGAGGACTTGGAGGTGCTGGTGGATGAAAAGCTCAACATGACTGGAAAATGTGCACTTGCAGCCCAGAAAGTCAGCCATATCCTCAACTGAACCATAAGAAAAATGTCCAGCAGGTCAGAGGAGGTTATTTTGTCTCTCTATTTTGCTCTCATAAGATCCCACCTGGAGTACTGCATCCAGCTCTGTTGTCCTCAGCACAGGAAAGACATAGACCTGTTTGTTCGAATCCAGAGAAGGACCACAAAAATGGTCACAGGGCTGGAGCACCACTGCTATGAGAACAGGCTGAGAGAGTTAGGTTTGTTCAGCCTGGAGGAATGCTCCAGGGAATCCTTTTTGGTGCCTTTAAATACTTAAAGGGTGCTTATAAGAAAGATTCTTATAAGAAAGGTTTTTTAGTAGGGCCTGTTGTGAATAGGACATGAGGTGATGGTTTTAAACTAAAGAAGTGTAGAGTCAGCCTAGATACAAGGAAGGAACTTTTTTTATGAGGGTGGTGAAACACTGGAACAGGTTACCCAGAGAGATGGTAAATGCCCCATCCCTAAAAATATTCAAAGTTATGCTGGACAGGGCTCGGAGAAAGCTGATATACTTGAAGAGGTCCCTACTCATTGCAGAGGAGTTGGACTAAATGACCTTTAAAGGTCCTTCCCAACCCAAACTCTTCTACAGTGTTACAATTCTATTAACTAAGTGGCACCTTTTTTTTTGGAGATTCACCTGCTTTCAAGAAAAAAAAGAAGGGAGGGGAACGGAAGGGTAATCACTGATAATTAACGGTCTTTCCTGACACTAGCTCTATTCTGATAAGAAATTCTTGTGATGCCTAACCAACTACAAAATGTCCCTTGTAGCCATTTTGATATCAGAACTACATCATTTTAAGCTCTCCATGTATGAAGTCCAGTTCTATGTTAACTTCAAATGAACTTGCTTTTCGCTATTGATACTCAGAAAGTTGCAAGCTCTAAGTGTTATTACTACTGTAGAAACTGAAGCATAAAACAAGAAGTGGGAAGTAATAAATTTGAAGATAAGCCCACACTGTATTTTTTTTTCAAACAACTGATTATGATTCATTCTTGTCCTTTAAGGAAAAGAATATCGTGCTGTTTAAAGTACCCTCTCCAAAGAGTCATGAAGCAAGACTCAGGTTTAACTCACTTTCTCTGAAATGGTTTAACCTCAAAGATTCTACCTCTTCAGGGAGTATCATAACCACTAGTACTGCTAATTATTGCTTGTATAAAAGGGAGAGAGATGATACTTCAGGCTTTATCTTGGAAGTATTTCACTGGACATGAAACTGTACAAAAAGGAGAGGAGAAGAGAGGAGAGGAGAG